>NW_007578887.1:0-8100 GCF_000690725.1 Stegastes partitus | reverse complement strand
AGATAACTGTCACTTCCTGGTCTGTGACACAGTTTGAGGTGCTAAAAATCATGATCACAGCAGTCAATTGGTGTTATTACGTGATCGTGGTGCACTTTGATCTTCGAAAGCCACGTCGGCACCACATCGTCTCCGCTTTCTTAGCTTCTGCATTCGGGCTTCATGCTAATCTACGGGCTGACAAACTGTCTGATTCATCGCGAGCTTACGAAACTCTCTGAAAACCTTTTGTATAACCTCTATTTATACATGTGCAATTCCATTAAAAAGTCAAAAGCTTTCTTTTGGGAGTCAGTCAAATATCAATACATCAATCTTCGCCGAGAATTCTGCACACGAGCTCCCAAGTGGGGTGCCACTGCAGGTTGGCAACTTGTTACATGAAAGCGGTACATGCTGTACTTGTATTAAAAAAAACACACACACAGCAAACATTTGTGGTGATGCAGCTCGAGCACGCAGACAGACGTAGTAGTTGCTGCGCTTTTTGTGAACTTTAAAATCTTCAGATTAATCCTGAGAAGTGTTAACGGCTTGACTTTATCCAGTGAAATGATTAATTCACAGGAAAGAAGCGCGTTCCTGTGGACAGGCCTGATGCTTCCAGCCACGCCGCGATTCAAAACACAAGTCCGACACTCTGATAAGTCCGGGTTTTGTTTTTTGGTATATTCGTATTGGCGTTCTGATTTGTCAGCATTCCAAAGTCCGGAAGGCATTTTCACAAGTGTTGCACAGTTTAAAAAGTTGAATCATTAATCATTAGAAACTCATACATGTGCAAAATATACAAACCCACGCAAATTTATTTATTTAAAATTCAGCATTTCAAAGTTTTTTGAGTTAAAAGATGCTGCGTGTTGGGAGAAGATTTGGATGTAATGTAATCAGCACCGTAAAAAGATGGCATATAACATGGCAGATAGCAATATGTTTATTTCTTTACCCACTTTTTTACTCACTGTCGGCTGTTTTGTTTACTGCAGGACTGAATCCTGCATTTCTATGGAAACAGCACATCCAACATGCCTAAAAATATAGAGAACTGAAAAATGTCTTCTGTGCAGTTTGACAAAGTTAGAATGCAATAAATCACACAGAAGAAAAAGTTGAATTTCTTTCTTTATTTTGCAGAAATTGGGAAAAAAAACCTTAAATTCACATGTACAGGATTGTTCCAAGTGCCCACAGGTATACCACAATTATTTGTACAGCACATTTAATATATCATACTATATATAGAATTTACAATATTTATATTCACCTTTTTTTTTTCTTAGAACTGTGACCATATCAGCTGCTACAAAGATGATGCCAAACGAAATTTTGTTGTTTTTGTACAATGACAATAAAGCTTCTTCTTCTTTAAAACAACCCAAGTTGACCAACGTCTTGTACATGATATCAGACAGCAAATACAGAATGCGCAAGACAGAACAAAAGTAGTAAAATCAAATTGTAAAATTGAGAAAAATAAAATGCTAAAACATGGAAAGCAGCATTTGTAAGATCAGTTTTGTATACATGAAGAAAGCATGTACGTCTTGAGGCTTTTAATTGAAAATATCAATGGAGGAGGAACATTTGATTGAAAATGGAAAGTTGTTTTCAAAACTTTGAAGCTACAACTGCTCGATCACATGTGTTACCATTACTGCGATTACATGCATTTTTAATTTGTCAACGTACTTGTTTCCTGTCTATTCTGTAAATGCAACCTGCAGTTTAGACCCGGCATTCAACTTAACAAATGTAGAACTTCTGTTGCTTTACTGTTGGTTGCAGAAAAGTCAATCATGGCTTCATCATTTTTTGCTCTTTGCAGGAAGTGTGATTTTGATTTAACACTGCCTTTATTTTTGTTTATTTTAGGGTAAACATGCAACATTTAAAGACCCTAGAAGACTTAAAATCCCCTGTACATCTCTGTGACACTGATCCAGACTCATTTATGAATATGCATATCAGAGTAAAACACATCTTTCTGTATTATTTATTCAGAGTTAAACACAGAAACTTGACTCCGTTCGCTACGTCGTGATTGGTGCTGGGAAGCATGTGACGGCACCATTTCCCAATTGAGCCTCGCCCATTTCAAACCTGTGAGAACAGAGGAAATCTAAACAGAAAAGCTGAATTGTTCAAAATACATCCAGTGCATTGTTGCGCCTACAGGTTCGACACACAAATCAGCGCTGTCACAAAGATAGAAACGGCACGTCTTTGCTCCTTTAGTCCGCCAGACTGGCTGATGAGAGCAAACTAGGAGGAAGGAGGGGAGGCTGTCTGAGTTTAGGCTCCATCCTCCTCCTCCTCCTCCTCCTCCTCCTCCTGGGCAGGATACAGTAGGCATCATTTAGTGGGGAGAGCGGTGGAAACAGTGTGGGGTTAGCCACGAGGTCGCCACACTTACTGCACGGCCGAGCTCATTTCCACTGCTGTCCACAGCTCAGGCTTCCCCTCCGAGAGAGAGAGCGAGAGAGAGAGAGAGAACTGCAGCCAGTGAAATGGCTCATTCACTTTCTGATCACAGCCCGCCACTCTCCCCCTCACACACTCAAACTGACACACACACACAGACATTGCAGGCTGTCTTCATTGTGTGGTTATTTGCTATTTTCGTCCCTCACTTCCCCAGTGTCATGAAATATTTCCTCAGCTCTGACAGTTCACTCTGTGATTGCCATCTCCTACCAGACTCGCCAGATTTCATTAAAATAAGCTTCTTTTTTTTAAAAAAAAAAAAGCTATCAATGCATCATGTGTCCTAAGCTTAAACCAGATAGATTTTTTTTATTTTTTATTTCTGCATACAAAAGTAGAATAAACCGGCGCGCTTCGACTCAGTATTTCACAATCATGTTAATCCCTTTCTCAAACTAATCTGATAAGTACAGCTAATGATATTTGAATGAATAACTTGAGCCAAAATGGAATAGAGTTGTCATACACTAGAAGCTCGCTTTTTCCACACTCAAGCTTGCATCTTCTCCTGCACTTCTTTCCCCTACACACACACACACACACACACACTTTCATTCTCCTACACGCGGATTTATGTGCAGGCATCCCCGAAGGCACGGCGGTGCTGAACCAATCCGCTTTTGTTGACTTGTACCTCTGCCAACTCTCACTATGAAGACGTCTGATCAGCCAAATGGTCAAATACCTGAGATACGCAGCGAGCGGTTACGTTTACTCACACGCCGAGCGTTTAGCTTCGTGCCGCGCAAAGTTCATTTACCGAGAGCTCAAATTAGTGGGATCCGGTGATGTAGGGATGCGTTGATATGAAGATATGTAGATCCCGACGTCGTAATTCATCTAGCATGCAGCTACAGGTTCACAAAATATCTCTCAAACAAATACACACCTGTCTTAACCTCGCAGTGCCTGCTGAGATTGTTAGGAGAATCAAACACCTTGACAAAAAGATGTGACAAAGTACTCAAGTTCCCAAGAGGAAAAAAAACAACAACTTTCTGATTTAATAAACCGTCCTCTACTTTTTTACAAAGTTTGACTGTAAACACTCAAGTGGCAGAGAGCTGACTTTGCAGGCCCCCTTTTTTTGCAAAGGAGTACAAGAAAGAGACTTTACTTTTTGTTGCCAGACAAGACTGTCAATATTGGACAATTCTGCAAATCCTCAAATTAAATCAGCAGTAAGCCACATCCTTGTACCCAGTGTGTCTCTTCATGCGCTCTTACCTGACCTGGATGAAGAGCCCTGTGATTGGCTCAAGTGTCTGGATTATCCAAAGCAGGAAACGGAGCCGAGAAGAGGTGTAGGAGTCGAGTTTGTTCAATGATGCCAAAAAAATACCACCAATGTTTTAAAGATATCTGGTTGTGGATCACGACTAAAGCAAATACACTCCGTCTGATTGGAAGATTTGGTTAAAACTTGATTATAGCTCCAGAATCCAGATCAAAAATTGGCAAAACAGGGTTAACTGTTCCCACTATCAATAGTTTTGGGCAAAGAAAAACTCAAAATAAGGTTATTTTGAGCCAACTCTTGGGTGGTTTTCTACCATGAGTACTGGGTACAGTTAACCCGGTATTGGCCCAGTGATATTTAGCGTGTGGTTGCATGAAAGTCAGACATGCTACACACCCATCCACAGCCACCCAGACTTCCTAGCTTTCCGGATTTTTTACTTTGAGTGGGATAATTTTTTTTTCTTCTTCTTTGCTTTTGGGTGCTATTGATAGAGATGCAACTTGGAGTCATTAACTGGCTTTAGCCCACACTGGAGATGTCAGGAGGAGAAGTCAGTTTGTCCTCGATTAGTTCACTACATCCAGACATAAAAGTGTTACGATTAACTACATCCTCTTGTATGTTTAAGTCTCTGCAAGAAGGAATTTCTTTCTGCATGTCGGCACAAGAAGAGGCCAAATTTTCTTGCTCCAGTTGGTTGCACGCGGCACAACACATGCTTATTTTGGTGTTTTATTTCTTTAAATCTTCAAGCAAAAGGAGCAGTGTGATAACCTAAACATACACTTGAAGGATTTAATTTTTTAGAGGGGTTAAAAAGGGGCTTGTTTCCCCTCTATTCCATTTCTACTCCCTTCTGAGATCCGCCCCACGAATCTTCCAGGCTCCCCTCTTACCAACAGACACAAAAAACCCTCAACCACGCTCTGGTTGTAAACTTGTCTCCGCCACGGTTTCCCTCCCCAGCGTCTCATCCTCGGGATCGATACCACCACACACCACAGCCCTTTACTCACACTCCAGCCTGGCAGTAAGGGATTGCAGGGAGCCGGTGGGTCAATGGCCGGGTCCCGGTCGGTTGATGGCCGTTCGTTAAAGAGTGGTCGACACGGCGGCGCTCGGTGTTAACGGTGTCAGCCCCGATACTCCCGCCGGGACGCTCTCTCCTAATGACCGCCCAATCAATAGCCGTCTGGCCTCGGCACTGACCAATCAAATTGACATCTCTTGTTTGACACAGCGGGGGGAAAGAGGGAAGTTTCAGCTGTGCCACAAGTCTGGTGGATGGTGTGATGCATTTATGGACAACTGAAGAGATTTGCAGTGCATATGTAGAGTTAAAGAGTGATAAAATAGGAGAGGAATGTCCACTGCGTTGGAGGATGTCAGATTGATTGGGAGGGAAAGGCAGGTTTTGAATAATTACTGATGGGTTCCAGCTCATTCTGTATGCAGGAACAAACTTCACAATGCCGGCGTGTATCAGTTTTTGGCATTATTTTGTTTCCTGTGACAAATTCACCTGTGTCTCTGCTGGTGAACTTGTTTTTTTTTTTTTCTTCTTCCCTCTTTTCTCTTTTGGGGCGAGATATTTTTATCAGCTCCATGGGGTTTCTTTTTGTATTCCTGCTTCTGTCTTGCTGCTCTTGTCAGCTTTTTTGGCATTTGTATTTGCAAATAAACCAAAATATATTTATATATAAATAAGACCAGAAGCCGTTTGAAAGCGGGGATAGTTTTGTTCCCTGTGACATCTTAAAAAAGGCCGGGCCTTTTCTTTAAATCCGTCCGTCCGTCCATCGCTACGTGCTGCATCATAGTTTTGTTTTTTTGTGTGTGTGTGTGTGTGTTTGTGCGAGCGACGGGGCAGGAAATGGACGAGTTGCGGAGATGAAAGGGGATTCAGGCCACGTGGCGGTGGCTACACTGGAGCCTCAGTCCTCTGTGTCTGTCGCTGAGTCCCCCCTGTCCGTCCATCTGTCCGAGCGCCCTCAAAGAGATGTTTGTCCCGCCACAAGGGTCATTCAGAACACACATACATATATAGAGATAAAGGAAGAAAGAGAGAAAGAAAGAAAGGAGCACACCCTCTTCTCGCTGGACAAATGGACACTCGGTGACTGAGTGAGGCACTTGAGGACAAGAATCGCTTCAACCGCCTCCTGCAATGAAAGTAGAGGACTTTGTTTTTAATCTAAAGACCGGCTAATGCAGAAACACGTAGACACTCGGAGGAACAAAACAGGCGGACAGCACGGCTTCTGTTGATCTGCTTTTATTGCACAATTTCAAGCAACTGAACACTACAGATTTTAAAGAATTACACAACAGCTTCGGCTCAGATTCCTGTTGTTTATTTTAAATTTTTACTTCATTTGTGGCTAAAAACGATGAAAATAAAATGCATTGTCGCTGTCTGGTGACGCTGAATGTTCCCCAAATTTGGAGACACATGGTTGTTTCCACCAGACAACATCGAATACATCAGATTATTTTTGCTGCATTCACTACAGCTCTTAGTTGCTGCACTAAATCCAGACATATAGAACAAAACATCAGTTAAAATCGATTGTTTTTCCAATGGAGTTTGGAATTAAAACGCTATATGCATCCCAGGCACGAGGAAAAAATCCCTTCAAGTACAGTAAAAGTGTGCGACACGATGACGAAGCTGCACAACTTGACCTTGATTTATTCATATACGTCCCATTCATAAAAAAATGGTAGAAAACAAGTGATTCATACCAACACATTATGTGCGTTCCTGCCTTATTACGAAGCTCCACATGGCACAGCGTCGAATATACGAAGCGGTGTACATGATGTAGAAAATTTGCGGTTACATAAACTGATAAGTCCCACCTCAGCCTCTCTGCCAAAATGAAACGGTATATCTGAGAGGAGCTGGCAATGGAGTATTTTCAGTAGGAGATGTGACAATGTGACATCATGCTGAGGGGAAATGAGCAGAGATATATTCAAAAAAAAAGAAAAAACTCTACCGGCTCTATCCCTGAGCTTCACTGACAAAAATGTCTTTAGGTGGTGAGGATTATGGATTAATCTATAATAACTAGTGAAGGAAAAGAGAAAAGAAAAAAACAGTCTCCCGAGTCCCAAGTCTCTACCACACTGAGAAATACTGCCTCATCATCTAATGTTCCCGCTAATATTCCCAAATTATATCGTTTAGACCTGTATCGGCGCCGCGGAATTAATCATCGTTTCTCTGACACTGCCCATCCCCAGAGTTCATTAAATAAACTATTTCTCCTCGTGTAATTTCTACAAGTTGTGGACTCTTTTTTTCTTTCTTTCTTGTCCCTTCACCCAACCCCACCCCTTCCATTCCTTGATAATCTGTTTATCCGTAAGTGTCACATTACATTTGCAAAGCAGCTGGGGGGACCACTGCCATCTTGTATGGAGGGGCTTCAGTGTGATTACCCGGCCTCATATTTGGCGCGCACTCAGACTTGTCAAATCCTTTGATCTGAACTGTCTTCATAATCACTTCAAAAAGTCTTCCTGAGAGCGTGAGGGCTTTACAAATGGGCTTCCCACTTCCACACACACACACTCTCTTTCTCTGAGTGTGTGTGTGTGCATCGGTGTGTGTTTTCTGCCTCTGTATACGTGGGATTCTAACAGTAAGGAGAATCAATACATCTTGTCTGCCCTCTTTTGTTTTGTTACGCTGCTTAAGATGGACAAATGGTCATATCAGACGCTTCACTCATGAATTATAAACGTTCTACAGGGCAGTTTGGTGTTGGTATTAAATCGTCGTGCAGGTGTTTGCGAGTCGTCCACACTATAGGCTGATTATATGCTATACGCAAATTGTCATTCGGCTGTTTTTGCACCAAATCGTCAGCAGGACAGCGCTCTTATTAATTGACGAGCTTGCCCAGGGATGTTCTGGGACATAGCGTAGCCCCGCCTTTAACTTGAGGTGGAAACACCTGTGTGCTCGCTTTTACAATCACATTCTCAATCGCCCCTCGTCGCCATCGGCTCGATTCAAGTGTGATTTATTGCTCGGACCGTTAAAAGACGACGCAGGACGCTGCTTCAGATTTCAGCCCCGCGTAATTAATACAAATGCGCATCGTATGTTTAGCATACGTGCTGTAAGAAAGCAGGAGGTGAGGTTTAGGGAACAAGGGCGGAACAGTCAGCCGTTTACTGAAAACACTGTAAGCTTGTTTTCCACCGTGGCGCATCCTCAGGGCCCAGTCAGACACAATTACAAGGGAGATTACTTACACTTAACCTTCTGAACCCCAAAAGGCATCCTATCTATAAAGAATTAAACTATTTATCAGAGCAATAAAGTGCAAGAACGTAAAGAAAAGTTTTGATGGTTGTCC
>NW_007578886.1:246704-256274 GCF_000690725.1 Stegastes partitus | reverse complement strand
AGGAAACACAAGCGATCTGGACCAAATGGACAACCAAAATGAAAGCGACTGTTCAGCAAGACCTGTCAGAGACAGAAAAGCGACTAAAAGACTGACTTATCCTGAGCTAGGAAACCCGTTGGTTACAATAGTTCAGTCTTTGTTTCAAACCCTGAGTGATGTGTTTACAGACTCCCTTGAAGAACCTAGCTTTCCAAAAATCCCAAGAGTTATGACAGTATAGATTCAAAATGCACATGGACGTGCATTAGGTAAGGAGGGGAGGATGTAACCCATGTTAAAATCTGGCACAAATAAGTTTGAAAGATTAAAAGTCTGTTGACAAAAAAAATAAAGTCGCTGCCCCTTTAAGGGACCGGCGACACAGACGCAGCTCCTCAGTGACGTTGCAGCACACAGAGCCGAGGGAGAGAAACCGGAGGAAACGACTGTTGATTAATTAGCAGGAAAAGCAGTGGAAGTTACAGTTGATTTATAGTTGAAAAACATAACTTACCTGGTCAGGAACTGACAGAGATTTTATTGGGAGCTAAACCACATCGATTTTGGTGAGTTTTGTGTTTATTTTCCTACATTTTCATGGTGTTGCATTTTTTTTTCTGGCGGAGAGCTAACGCCGCCGCCATTTTCCGTTGAAAAACACCGTAACGGTACCGTTACAACTCAGAAACTGTGAAACATTTATTTTGTGATTTAAGGATTTAAAGAGAGTTTTATTACGTTTATGGCGTGTTACACAGGTCAGGTTTTTTTGCTTGGTTGGAAGCTCGATCGGAGGGAGGATTGGTCTGCCTGTGCGGGCGTGCACATCCACAGACGGGATTCATGATGGCGATCCAGACCTTCTCCATCGTACCAGTGAAGGATTCTCCTGCGTGTGGTAACTCGCTACCAGAGCGGTAGGAGTATCGGGAACCAGTTGAACTGAACTGAACAGAACTGATTGGATTATTATTAATATTTTTGTTTGGAATGAACTGAACCGAATTGAAACTTGAACTCACAATTGAACTTGAACTTGAATTTGATGTGCCATACTTTTATTTTCATATGTTTCTATTTTTTAATGTGATTTGAATAATTGTGGTCCACTTTATTTTTTTTTATTTGTTACTTACCTTTCTATTGAGAACCTGCAGGGTATTTTTGTTTCATGTACTGTGTTTTATATCTGTGTTTTTTTTTGTTCAGTAAATTGCCAGCCTTTTCTACTTAATCAACGGTCTCTGGTGTCCTTGTTTTTGCTCCCCACTCCTTAGAGCCTAGAACTGGTCCAGTGGCGCAGTTAGTGGTGTGACACCGGTGCTACACGGAGAATTACAGTCAACAGGCAGACAAAAGAAACTAACTCGGGCAGAATAAACAGGGAACCAGCAGGAGACAAGGGCTTACTGATAGAAGAGCTTGGGTAGGGAAAGAAGAGGCAGGTAGTGTGGCAGGCGAAGATGGCAGGGTGGAAGTGCAGTAGATGCAGTGACCAGAAGTGGAACCAGAGACTTTTGCAGATGGAGCCAGATAAGAACACCGCAGCGATCATCGAATGGTCCTAGCAGAGACTGCATTTCCTGAGGACGCTGAAACAAGCCTCTCTCCCTGCCAGCATCCCCAGGACTTTTTACAGAGGTGTGGTGGAGAGCGTTCTGACATCCTGCATCTCAACTTGGTCCTCCAGCTGCAGTCTGTCAGACAGAAAAGCCCTGCAGAGGATAGTTAGAGGAGCTGAGAGGGTCATCACAGTTTGCCTCACCTCTGTCCAAGAACTTTTCCAGAGCCGCTGCAGGAGCAGGACACTGAACATTGTCAGGGACTCCTCACACCCTCCATAAACTGCTTGAACTGCTACCATCAGGCAAACGTTTCCATAGCATTAAAGGAAGAACATCCAGACTGATCAACAGCTTCATTCCGCAAGCTGTCAGAATGCTGAACTGCTGATCCAGATATGCAAACACTTCTTTATTTAAATTGATTTACGTTATTGGATCCTGAAGAAACGTGCTCTCATCTTGCCTGTTCTACTGTGTATGTACAGCAAAATGACAGTAAACTTGATCTGATTTGATTTGAGATGCACAGCAAACCAGATTCCAAAAGCGGCAGAGCGGATCCAGCTGGTGCAGAGGAGAATTGGGGTTAGACAAATGCAGAGCAGAGAACAGAGCAGAGCAGAGCAGAATGAACAGAGCCAAAGATCAACTAACTTTTGGTAGTTTACAGTCTGGCGTTGTGTCGTGGTCTGAAGTCTGCCTCTATGGTATACAGAGGTGAGTAGATGATTGTAAATCATGCCCTGCTGCAGCTGAAGACACTCAGATAATCAGGTGATCACTGAACCTGCTGTACCACCTAGGGAGAGAAAGAAATGGGAGTGAGAAAACCGTCACCAGGGGGAGCCAGAGGTAGAGGGCCTGATATTTTATTCCAAAGTATGATCGTGTGGACGATAGGGAAAAAGGATAAACAGCCCTCAGATTACATGAGCTCTTCAGTTATCTGATAAAACACTGTAGTAGAGAAACTGTCTGCTGGACTGATTTACATTAAATAACAGTAACTGTGGCTGAGCTCTGAGGTTCAGTGTGATGCTCATGTCATGGTGACCAGACCTCAGGAGCTTCACTGTTTCTGAAAGAGAAGGAATCATTTGACAGATGGTTTTCTCAGTGAAATGAACAGAAGCTGTTAAAAACCAGTGAACAGAGACATGAACTGAACTGAGCTTTATTCATTGAACTGAGAGATTACCACGAATCAGTGTTCTGTGGTGTAACGTCAGCTTGGTTTAGTTTCTATCTGCTGATCATTCCTGTTTGCCATGAGACGGCAGCAGTTAACAGACTGTAATAACGTAATCGATCCGTTATGATTGATCAGCTGTGACCTACAGAAAACTAGCATTGTTAGCAGCAGCAGGTAAACATAGCAGCAGCCCGTAAATGTGGGCGGGCTGAGAGTGCTCGGCTCTCAGTCAGCTCTCCGGCTCCGCCCTCTCACAATCTTTTTTTCGTCTCTGGCTCCAAAAATCCAAGATGTCAACCAGGAAGAAGCAAAATCTTGGCTTCATTTTCTCGGTGCAGAAACCACCGGGTGACGTCACGCTAGCTACGTCCACCTTTTTTATACAGTCTATGATAGAGATTACCTTTATTTAGTGGTTCCTGTGTTCATCTTCTGGGATGTGGACTGTGAAGCAAGAGGATTCTTTTTTTTCCTTAATTGTGGAAGGGTCAGTACAGCGCAAATTAATGCATTCAGGCAGTAGCTGTTTAAAACTGAACTGGGCGCTTTATTATAGCAATGGGAAAAATGACTATTGTCATAGTTTGCTGCGGGAGAACCAAAGTACAGACACTTATGAGGATGAGGGGATCAGAGAGTCGGTGCAGAAGGTGTTTATTCAAGTATTGTATTACAAGTAGTGAAATAACCAGGTGAACAACTAATATAAAGAACAAAAACAGAAACCAAACTAACAGGGATGTGAACTGGGAAGGGGAAACGGACAAGCTAAATATATATAAGGCTCACTTAACAGCAGAAACTGAACACTGAATAGTGAAAACCAAGAACACAACTCACAAGAGGCAAGGGATGTCAGGGAATGGTGGTTTTTGGCCCCTGCGTTTTTGTTCTCCTCCAGGCGTCCACCAGAGAGCGTCCTGGAGGAACTCTCCACTGACTGATTCCCTGCAGGTGTGTGAGCTATACACCTGCAATTCATTTGGGTTGTCACCCCGTGTATAAGTGGAGCTTTCACCACTCACTCTTTGCCTGAGTGTTGCCCTACATGGCGACTTCTAGCCACCACCCTAGTGTTTCCTCCAAGCCTCCCTTCGTGCCTCCCTTCGTGCCTCAATTCCGTCTCAATTCCTGTTCCCGAGCGGGTCGATGCTGTCTCACCTGATCCTGTTCCTGGTCACGAGGAGGCCAACGCCGTCTCAGTTCCTGTTCTCAAGTGGGTCAACGCCATCTCACCTGATACTGTTCCTGCTCCCAAGTAGGTTGACGCTGTCTCACCTGATCCTGTTCCTGTTCCCGAGTGGGTCGATGCTGCCTCAGATCCTGTTCCTGTTCTCGAGCGGGTCGACGCCGTCTCAGCTGATCCTGTTCCTGTTCCTGAGGGGGTCAATGGTGCCTCAGATCCTGTTCCTGTTCTCGAGGGGGTCGATGCCGTCTCAGTTCCTGTTCCCAAGCGGGTCGACATCATCTCTGTTCCAGTTCATGAGTGGGTCGACACCGCCTCTGTTCCTGTTCCCGAGTGGGTTGGCGCCATCTCTGTTCCTGTTCCTGTTCCTGAGTGGGTCGATGCCACCTCTGATCCTGTTTCCGGGCGGATCGACACCGTCTCTACCGGCTCGGGATGCTGGGACCTGCTGAGTCGGATCAAGATCCCCCTGGCCAGCAGACTGCCCCAGCTTCTCATGCTTCTGAGCCCCAGCCTGCATTGGCATCCCCTGCTCCAGAGGGGCTCCGCCTTCACCGGCTCCCGGCCCAGGTCCAGCCTCCAGAGGGGCTCCGCCTTCGCTGGCTCCCGGCCCGAGTCCGGCCTCCAGAGGGGGCCCGCCTCCTTTGTCGGCGGCTTCCAGAGGGATCCTGCCTCCTTCGCTGCTGGCCTCCAGAGGGATCCCGCCTCCGGCCTCGAGAGGGATCCCGCCTCCTTCGCCGCCGGCCTCCAGAGAGATCCCGCCTCCTTTGCCGCCGGCCTCCAGAGGGATCCCGCCTCCTTTGCCACCAGCCTCCAGAGGGATCCCGTCTCCTTTGTTGCCGGCCTCCAGAGGGATCCCGCCTATGTCATCACCGGCCTCCGGTCCGGCCTCTAGAGGGATCCTGCCTCCTTCGTCGCTGGCCACCGTTCCGGCCTCTAGAGGGATCCCGCTTCGTTCATCGCCAGGCTCCGGTCCGGCCTCTAGAGGGATCCCGCCTCCTTCGTCACCGGGCTCTGGTCCGGCCTCCCGAGGGATCCTGCCTCCTTTGTCTCTGGGCTTCAGCCTGGCCTCCTGAGGGGTCCCACCTTTTTCGCTGCCGGCCCCCAACCCAACCATCCGAGGGGTCTCCGTCTCGTTCGTCGGCGTCCTCCTGATGGGTTCCACCGCCGGCCTCCAGCCCGACCGCCCGAGGGTCTCCATCTCGTCCATCACCGGCCTCCTGATATGGTTTCCACCGCCGGCCTCCAGCCCGACCGCCCGAGGGTCTCCNCCGCCGGCCTCCAGCCCGACCGCCCGAGGGTCTCCGTCTCGTCCGTCGCCGGCCTACTGATGGCTTCCGCCGCCGGCCTCCAGCCCGACCACCCAAGGGTCTCAGTCTCATCCGTCGCTGGCCTCCTGGTGGCTTCCGCCACTGGTCTCCAGTTCAACCACCACTGTGGTTTCGCAGTCGTCCTCCTGAGCGGCCCCGTCTGCCCGGCCAGCCTCTGGGCCATCCTCCTGAGCGGCCCTGTCTGCCCGAGGA
Organism: Stegastes partitus; assembly: GCF_000690725.1. Classification (NCBI taxonomy): domain Eukaryota; kingdom Metazoa; phylum Chordata; class Actinopteri; family Pomacentridae; genus Stegastes; species Stegastes partitus. The sequence goes on along the minus strand of NW_007578886.1, from coordinate 250,826 downwards.
ATGATCTTTGTGTGTGTGTGTGTGTACCTTGTTGAGCTGCTCCCAGGCCTCTGGACCTTTGTGTGTTTTGAAATGTTTTTGGACTGTTTGCCAGACGGTTCTGGACACCGTTTGTTGTTTTTTGTTTTGTTTTGTTTTTTTGGTTTTTTTTCTTCTTTCCTGACCTTCCTCCAGGCCCCCCTCCACCCACCCGGCTCGTTTTGGACTTCTTTTTGGATGCTTCGGACTTTGCATCTTCTAGGCCACCGGGTGGCGGCTGTTGAGGGGGGGTGATGTCAGGGAATGGTGGTTTTTGGCCCCTGTGTTTTTGTTCTCCTCCAAGCGTCCACCAGAGGGCGTCCTGGAGGAACTCTCTACTGACTGATTCCCTGCAGGTGTGTGAGCTACACACCTGCAGGGAATCAGTCATACTGCTATTCATTTGGGTCATCACCCTGTGTATAAGAGGAGCTTTCACCACTCACTCTTTGCCGGAGTGTTGCCCTACATGGCGACTTCTAGCCACCAGTGTTTCCTCCGAGCCTCCCTTCGTGCCTCCCTTCGTGCCTTTTTCTGAGGGTCAGTGAGACCGCCTTTCCTTTGTGGAGGATTCTTCCAGTGTTCCCACTACACGTCTGTGTTTCCACCTGCACCAAACCTGAGTCTTCTCCGTGGCTTCCTGGACAATCTACTCCCTACCGGTAACACCCCCGCCTCGCTTTCTTTCTCATCTTTACAGTATCAGTTTCTACAATAAACCTTATTTTTTGATTCCATCTCTGAATGTCGTTTCTGCATTTGGGTCAACCTGCCTAGTTATCCCGTGACAAGGCAAGCTACACATGGAGCGCAAAAACTACCAGGAAACACAAGACATAAATGATTGGCTGAACTGAGATACAGGGTTTAAGCAGACCAAAACAAAGAACAACAAGGCAAGGAAAAAACGTAAATGACAGAGCCAGCTGGGATCGGGCAAGCAGGAAAAGTAAGATATGCCTAGCATCCCTGTCCCTCTTGGAACCTCACCTGGACCTCCCTCCCTCACTTGGCTTCCCTCACATGACTTCCCAGTGTCCCCTGTTCCTAGCTGCCTAAATAAATCCTTTTCTCACCACCAAACTCTCTGTTGCCTTTTTGGATCCCTATCCCACGGGACCTTAACAGAAAGCATGGAATATAAAAATGAGGATATGTAGAAAAGATATGTATATATTTATATATATATTAAAGATATAGAAAATAAAGAAAAGAGATATAATAATCATAATATTTCGTGTTGGCGAAAGTCAACTACCAGCTCTTTGGTTTTTCCGGCATTAATCTGAAGGCAGTTTTGCTGACACCAGAGCACAAAGTTTCGGTTTAGTTCTCTGTACTCCTCGTCTCAGTCGTTGATGAGACCGACGATGGCAGAGTCATCCAAGAACTTTTGCAGGTGGCAGTTTGCTGCGTCGTGGATGAAGTCAACCGTGTAAATGGTGAACAGGAGAGGAGCCAGAACAGTCCCTTGAGGTGCCCCCATGCTGCAGACCACAGTCTCAGACACACAGCCTTTCATTCTCACAAACTGTGGCCTGTTGGTGAGGTAGTCCAGGAGCCATGATGTCAGCTGGTGGCACACTCCAGTGTACTCCAGTTTGTCACTCAGGAGTTCTGGCTGGATGGTGTTGAAAGCACTGGAGAAGTCATAGAACATGATTCTCACAGTGCTTCCAGGCCTCTCCAGGTGAGACAGGGATCTCTGCATGTGGAAGATGATAGAGTCCTCAACCCCAAACCTCGGCTGGTTGGCAAACTGCAGTGGATTCACCGATGAGCTCGCCAGGTGGTGCAGGTGGTGGAGGACCAGCCTCTCCAGGGTCTTTGCCAGGTGGGATGTCAGGGCCACCAGTCGGTAGTGATTGAAGTCACTAGGCCGAGATGACTTGGGCACCGGTACCACGCAGGATGTCTTCCACAGCAGTGGCACCTTTTGCAGCCTCAGGCTCATGTTAAACATGTGCTCCACAATCCCGCACAGTTGCCTAGCGCAGGACTTGAGGAGCCTTGAGCTGATGCCATCTGGGCCTGTTGCCTTCTTGACCATCCGCATGGACAATTCTCTCTCAACCTGTGCTGTAGAGAGAACCACACTGGATGCAGGGGTGGTGAGTGGGCTGGAGGGTTGTGGAGGAGCAGCAGGGAGGGGAGTTGGGGTATGAGTCCTTTGGGCAGCCGTTGTTCCAGTCGGGGGAGGAGATTGCAGCAGGACTGGTTAAGTAGAGGGATGGAAGAATGGCTGTTCAAACTTGTTGAAAAACCTGTTCAGGTCATTCACCCACTCCTGATCCCTATCCAGCACAGGTCTGGAGTTGCTGTGTCCAGAGATTGTTTTCAGACTCCTCCAGACACCACTAACATCCTTCTACTGTAGCTGTTCCTCCATCCTCCTCCTATAGCTGCCCTTCCCCTCTCTAATCTTCCTCCTCAGTTCTTTCTGCACAGCTTTCATCTGGTCCCTGTCCCCCAGCTTAAAAACCCTCCTTTTTTCCTTGAGAAGGGTGTTTATGTCCGGAGTGATCCACGGTTTGTTGTTTGCAAACAGTCTTACTGTCTTGGTGGGTATGGTGGAGTCAACACAGAAATTAATGTAGTCTGTGATGCAGCTGGTAAGACTGTCAATGTCCTCCCCGTGGTCCTCACAGAACACATCCCACACCGTGGTGTCGAATCAGTCTTTTAGTGTCTCCACCGACTCCTCAGACCAGATCTTCTTTTTATGGGTGGACGCTGGTTGTCTGTGTACTAGAGGCCTGTACACGGGGAGAAGCTGCACCAGGTCATGGTCAGATCTGGCAGGGGTGAGGATGTGTATGCCTCCTTAATGTTGGCATAGAACAAGTCCAGAGTTTTGTTTCCTCTGGTGTGGCAGGTGACATATTGACTGAATGTTGGCAACGTGGAGGAGGGAGAGGCATGGTTGAAATCCCCAGCAATTAAGAGGAGGGCTTGTGGATGCTGTGTTTGCAGCCTGCTAACAGCCAAGTGGAGGACATCACAGGCTGAGTCAGCGTTAGCAGAAGGGGGAACATACGTTGCTATCGCGATGACCTGCAAGAGCTCCCTCAGCAGATAGTACGGTATGCTGATGGCGAGCAGTTATTTTTATTTTTATTTATTTATTTATTTATTTGTTCCTTTCATGAAGGTACACAACATAATTTGTACATAAATGCACTCTACATTTTCAAATCAACACCTCCATGATTGGAAAGGAGCAGCAAGAAGAAAAAAAAATCTTGTATTTGCCTGCCCCCTATTTAAACAAATGAAATTTAAAAAAACAAAAAAGAAAGAAAAGATGGTCCGATATCACATACAGTTGATTTTCAGTAACCTACCCAAATACCACTTTGATTCTAATAAAAAACAAAATAGAACAAAGAAAATGAAAAAAACAAAAACAAACAAACAAACAAAACATACAAGTAAAATTTTACAACTCAACACAAATTGATCCTTCATGTCCAATTTAAGTTTCAAGTACATATTGACAATTTTTTCTACATTTGTACATTTTTTAAAATTTATAAATATCTGTACAGCCTTTTAAATCTTGTAGTTGGGAATTCCATATTTTTACACCAACAACTGAAATACACATCTGTTTCAAGGTAGTCCGAGCAGCCTGTTGCTTAAAATCAAATGTTCTTCTATGATTTTCATCTTCTGAAGTAAACACAAATAACTTTTGCAGGTTTCCTGGTAAAACTCTGTTTTTGGCTTTCAACATAATTAGTAACGTCTGGAGTTCTATTATATCTTTTAGTTTTAGTAACCCTGATTTAATAAATAAACTATTGGTATGTTCACCAAATTTCACTTTGTGAATAATTCGGATTGCTCTTTTCTGCAATAAGAACAAAGGCATTATATTGCTCATATATGTATTTCCCCACACTTCTGCACAATAATCCAAATAAGGCAGAAAAAGCGAGCAGTACAACATCCTCAATGTTTTGCAATCTAAAACATACTTAACTTTGTTCAATACAAAAATATTCTTTGACAATTTCTTTTTAACATATGATGTGCTTTCTATGTCAAATTTTCATCCAAAATAATTCCCAAAAACTTGAACTCTAATACCTTCTCAATATT
>NW_007578886.1:244827-246153 GCF_000690725.1 Stegastes partitus | reverse complement strand
CGAAAACCATACTGACTCTCACTTAATATTTTATTTTTTTCAATAAAGTCATCTAATTTTTGAACAAACACCTTTTCAAGCACTTTTGAAAATTGGGGAAGTAATAACACCGGTCTATAATTGTTAAAACTGTGTTTATCTCCTGCCTTGAAAAATGGAATGACCTTTGCTGTTTTCATCTTATCTGGAAAAACTCCTGTTTTAAATGAAAGATTGTAGATATAACATAATGGTTTAATAACACAATCAATAGTCATTTTTACTATTTTCATGTCTATTCCATCACTATCAGTTGACATGTTATTTTTTAATTTAGCTACCACAGAAAGAATTTGATTTTCACTAATCTCACCAAGAAACATTGATTGCATCACCTTGTTTTCCGTATTCCAGCCACTTTCTATTTGACCGAGGTTTTTTTATATCGTTTGCCAAATTAGGCCCAACATTTACAAAAAAATAATTAAATTAATTTGCCACTTCATTGATGTTTTTAATCACCTTATTGTCCTTAATGAAATGATTAGGTAGGTCTGTTGTTCTAGATTTGTTACCCATTACACTGTTAAGAATATTCCATGTACCCTTCATGTTGTTTTTATTTTCTTGTAGAGCTGCATTATAATGTTCCTTTTTTGCCTGTCTCAATATATTAGTTAATTTATTTTTGTACACCTTATATTTTTTTTCAGCAGTCTCTGTTCTAGATTTTATAAAGTCTCTATAAAGTTTGTTTTTCTTTTTACATGCATTTTGCAAGCTTTTTGATATCCAGGATTTGTTATAAGTTTTACGCCTACATAAAACTAATGGACAGTGTTTATCATAAAAAGCTAAATAACAGTTTAAAAATGAATCATAAGCAGTATTTACTTCATTTGTGTAAACCTCATTCCAGTCCTGTTTTAAGAGATCATATCTAAAGGCATTTATTTGGTCATCAGTCCTCACCCTTTTGTATCTGTGGCAATTCTCTGTATTCTTCCGTTGTAATTCATAATTAAATGTTGCAAATACAGGTAGATGATCACTTATGTCATTTATCACAAGGCCACTATTAATGCTGGTTTCCAGAATATTAGTAAACATATTATCAATTAATGTTGCACTAAATGATGTTACTCTACTGGGCTTTGTGATCAGTGGGTATAGCTCTCTACTGTATAATGTGTCCAGAAAGTCTGAAGTTAGTTTATGTGAAGATACCTTTAAAAGGTCCATGTTAAAATCACCACAGAGTATAAGTGATTTATTGACGTTTAAATCTTTCATTAAATCATCTAAACTATCCTTAAATGTTTCAACATTTGATCCTGGTTTCCTGTA
>NW_007578886.1:237850-244383 GCF_000690725.1 Stegastes partitus | reverse complement strand
AAGAAGTTCATCAGTATAATATCTACAAGAGTCATTAATGTGACTAAAGACATGATTCTCTGGATCTACATCATTTTCAAAGTCGCAAATTCTATGATTTGTGTACTCAGATCTTAAAAAAGAATGACTCATAAGTGTAACAGTCATTAAGCAGCATTAATTTATATGCTGTCATTTTTCTTGAAAGTCAAATTATTACTCCACAACACAAATTCTTAAACAAATCTCAAGAAAGAAAAAAAAAATCTAAACCAAAACAGTTCATTATCACTTGCAATGATCCAGGTCTCTCAAATTTCTTACCACAACCACTTTAGCTTGCTCTGGAAGTCCATTTAACCGAATATACACCTTTCCATTCCTTGTCCAAGTTGCCTGGATCTTGCTTTGCTTTCTGAGGATACGGCTCTTCCTTGCTATTTCAGCATTTTTCTTCGTCAGGTGCTCATTTATATACACCCCGGTGCCTTTAAGTTTTTTGGCTTGCTTCAACACTTCCACCTTGTGCTTCCTATTTAAAAACTTGACCACAATTGTAGCATTAGTTTTGTTGTCCTTATGTGGAAGAGTGTGGCAGGCTGAGATTTGGTGACTCTCCAGATTAATATTTTTACCAGACAGAAATTGAACAACTTGTTTCTCCAGGGTGTGGAGCTCTTCAGATGGTGCATCCTCACCTTGTTGATCACTGGCTGGGCTGGCAACCCTGGCGTAGCTTCGATGTTTAGTTTCTAGTCCAGTGATTATAAGGTCGTCAGCTCGAGAGTACTGCTCCAAGTCGTCGACTCTTTGTTCCAGGAACTCAATCCTCTGGTCCCTTTGCTTGATGATTAATTTCAGCTCACGGATCTCCTCCATTAGGCCAGTGAGGGTTTTTTGTTGCTTTACAATCATGCTGATTTCCTCTGACATAAAGTTGAGAGAGTTTTTAATCTCTGCCATTTCCTCTGTCAGCTTTTTAGTTGACATCTTGTTTTGAGTATATCAAAAAAATAAAAAAAATGCTGTGGGTAGGTTCAACACTGCTCTGTTGCCAACCACCAGTTGCTCCCAGGAACCAGTCCTTGCCGTCAAAACACTGGTTCAAAACACTGGTTCTCAAAAATTTCCAAAAGTATGGATAGAAATCAATACTGTGCTCACCACAGTGATTTGATTTAGAAAGGATGGCCCCTTGTTTTGGTGTATTTTGAAGGATTGTAAGAGGCCTCTGAGCAGAGAAAAATAGTGGCAGCCATCTTGGAACACCGACACGACCAGCTGTGTATCCACCTGACTTCTGCAGTTCAATGTCTCTACTGCATAGTTTCTCCTTGACAGTGGTGTGCCCAGGGTTACACCATCTATCATTAACATGCACAGCAAGCCACCCTCCTTTCTTCTTCCCGCTCTCCCGTGTCCTGTCTGCCCTTATCAGCTGAAATCCATCCAGTGCAACACTGAATTCCGCTGTTAGCTCCATTAGCCAAGTCTCACAGAGCAGCATCAGACTACATTCCCGGTATTCCCTTTGGTGCCATGTTGGCACCATTAGTTCGCCCGTCTTATTCAAGATGGATCTCACATTCCCGGTGATGATGGTGGGAAGAGCGGGCTTGAAGCGCTTCTTGTTCCGGCAAGTTACCCCCCGAGCGGCAGCCTCTTCTCCTTCTCTTCAGCTCACAGGGGATGTCAGGTCTGTAGCCGGTTAGCTTCCCTGCGCTACACAGGGCTAACAGCTGTTCACGTGGAGCGTCAGCTGTTTGTTGACTCAATGGCTGCTGGTCCAGTGAGCCAGATGAAAAATAGGAAAAATAAAGCTAGTATAACAATTTTGGGGTACATGTTGCCGCCAGCTAAAAAAGAGACACCTCTGTGCAAAACAGAGATTGCTCCAAAGACAATCAAAGAAAACGACGACAAACGTAATGGGTGCAACAGAGCTGCTGCAACAAGCTGCCACTAGCTCGGCACCATTTTCAAATAGATGGCTAATTTAGAGTCCAGAAACAGGCAGCAAATGATTCAGTGTGGACAAGACAGGGAACCAGTGTGAACATGTATCAAAAACAATAATCTGGCCGAGAGTGAGGTCTGAGCTGGGGTTTTATCTGGAGGAGTGTAACTGGTGACAGGTGAGTCAGTCTCTGCCAGGTGCTGCTGAATGTTTCTGATTAGGCAGCAGCTCACAAAGACAGGGAGAGAGGGAAAGGAGGAGCATCGACTGGTAGCAAATCAGGGGCAGAGATCCTGACAGCTATGTGATGTGCAAGAGTTCAATCATAGTAACAAGCCCAAAGAGAGTTCCACAGGTCCCCTCAGCACTGTGGAGCTTTTAGAGTCCTTCAGTTCTTTGCTTTTTTTTCCCCCCAGGAGTCGGAGGATATCAGAACAGCGTGGACAGACGGTCACTTAAAGGATGATTCCAATTTATATCAACTAGGCATATTTCCCCTAAATGTGTCCATTGTGACACTACTGGTCATGCTAGCATTGTACTTGCCACCTCCGCTTAGAGGCTCAGGGAAATGATGAGTCACACAGAGCAGTCTGCAAATAGTATATTTGAGCAAAAATACATGACATCTCTTCAGGTTAATTATTATAAATTTTTGTAATTACAGGAATTCTTATTTTCATATTGTTTTTAGTCTGACTTTCACTAAATACAGAATTTAGCTGCCTGGAAGGGGCCTTTTGCTAACTGCATCTGGGGATAGTTGATATAGCAAACATGTAATCCATTCGAACTTCACTGGGAAATAATACATCAGTGTTATGTTTACAGCTTGTTGGCCCTGTATTATTTTCACATGACAAAAACATATCATGTGCTTTTTGAAGTGACAAGAAACTTTTCTCATTTTTACAAAAAACTTTTCATTTCATGATATGTTCCTCATATTATTGTATATATTGTGTAAAACACAATACTGTAATCTTACAAAAGTAGCATATCTTATAAAAGCTAACTTTTCTTGTTATAAGTCATAACAAGAGTTAATATGAGAAAAAGGATCCTTTGAATGTTAAATGGCCTGCACTTATATCACACCTTTTTACCTGAGCTAGGTTCTACAAAGCATTACAATGTGTTTCTCATTCATAATTCACATACACACCACATGAAAGGTGTTCACCTACCACTGAGAGCACCCACATGATGTAAATATATGATACGATATGTTTATGTATCATGGCCAAGGGTTTGTTTGTTTTGTTCATGCGGCTATCTATAACAACTGTGGAGTAATTCCATATTAGTGAATGCTCAGGCACATGAAATAATTTTGCCATTGATCGTAATTGTTTTTTTCTCCAGTATGATCCAACCTTAAGAAAAGTGTATTTTGCCAAATGACCTCCATTTTTCTTTTCTTTCTTTACATTCACCACCTCCAGTAATCTCTATTAAGGCATTTGTCCTTGTGATTTAAGCTCATTAGGCCAACCCCTACTCTTTCTGAAGCAGGCCAATAAGAATTGAATATGAGTTGCTGAAAATGGTGCATGAGGGTCACTCCTGGCCAGTTATGTAGTTGTCTTGAGACACTGAGCAGACTTCCGAGATCTGTGTCTTGCCTCCTGATTAGTATGGACTCCTTTTCCACCTCCTGAAGAAACTCAGAGAGACCAAAATAAAAACACTCTGGGCCATATTCGTGTTTAAGTGCACCACCCCAGTCATTCCCCTTCTCTCACAGCATATTGGATTTTTTTGGAGTGAAATGTGTCCCCGAAGTGCTCTTTTCACCCTATAGTCCTTCTGTTTGCTCTCTGAGACAAACCTATTTTAAACTGTTGCCTCTTGTCAGAAAAAGTTAGTGTGTGATGCCCAACACTCGCCAGCAGCACTGTCCAGCTCCCCTGTTTGACAAAAAGCGTCTTGTTGTTTTATTAGTGTTGCTGCAGAGGAAATCTAGCATCTGTGTCAGAGCCCTGGCTCAGGTGTCAATCAGACATATAAAGCATGCCCCGGAGCCCCTCTGAAAACAAGCTAAATGAAAGAGGCAGGAAAACAACAAATAAAGTGTTTTATCCCAGCCGCCATGGCATCCTGCTGATGGCACATGTTTTATGTAGCACCATAAAAACCTGTTGCCTCTCATTTGGCAGAGAGGTTTGTGGACAGGGAAGGGTGACAGTAAACAAGCATGTCTGATGAAGTCTGACAGCTGCTGACAAAGATGGAGCTTTCTGGTTCAGTGGCTCACAGAGACTGCTTTTGATTCAGAGCTCTGATTTGTACGTTCTGTGAAATGTCACTTGTTTGAAAGGTATTTAAGTTGCAGAGAGAAGTCACTTTTAAAGGGAACACATTTCTCACATTAAACAGGCTTACTTGTTTCTTCTTTATTTATGTCTGTAGCAAGTTAGATGTTAGCATATTGTGTGCAGCAGCCTTGTATTATTCTTGTGGGGTTTTCACAATATGAGCATGCAGAAAATATTGAGGAGAGACTGAAACACACAGCTACTTTTTGTAACAATCAAAATCAGGAACATTTTTGACCAGGACATGTCGTTCAATAGACATATAAACAAGTATAAACAACATCTATGTAATATTGCAAAAATCAGGAACATCCTGTCTCAGAGTCATGCTGAGAAACCAGTCCATGCATTTGTAACTTCTAGACTGGACTATTGTAATTCATTTTTATCAGGATGTCCCAGTTACTCTCTCAAAAAAAAAAACCCAGCTGATCCAAAATGCTGCAGCAAGGTTCTGACAGGAACCAGTAACAGAGATCATATTTCTCCCATATTAGCTTCTCTTCATTGGCTCCCTGTAAAATCCAGGATAGGACTTAAAATCCTGCTTTTAACATATAAAACTCTTAATGACCAGCTTCATCTCACCTTAAAGACCTTATTGTACCGTATCATCCTAACAAAGCCCTATGCTCTCAGACTGCAGGTCTACTTGTGGTTCCAGAGTCTCCAGAAGTAGAATGGGAGGCAGAGCCTTCAGTTATCAGGCTCCTGTCTTATGGAATCAGCTCCCAGTTTGGGTTCTGGAGGCAGACACCCTCTCTACTTTAAGGTTAGGCTTCAAACTTTCCTCTTTGATAAAGCTGATAGTTAGGGCTGCTCAGGATCACCTGAACTGTCCCTTAGTTATGCTGCTGTAGCTTTAGACTGCTGGGGGATTCCTATGATGTACTGAGCTCCTCTCCTCTCCTCTCCTCTCTCTTCCTTCCATACAGTTATAACCACCATTACATGTCACTAACTCTGTGTTTCCCCTGAGGTCCTGTGCTTGTTCTCTCTGTGTAGCCCTGTGATAGAGTCAGCTGGGATAGACTCCAGCCCCCCTGAGACCCTAATGAGGATTAAGCGGTGTATAGATGATGGATAGATGGATGCTTGGTGCATGTGCAAGAGATAGTGAAGTTTCTGCGGTTGACAACCAGGGTTCTGTAGGCCAAATTGTCCATCATTTGAGGCTTCCCTAATATTTCTAATCTCATGCTCCAACATATTGAGCTTATCAGTCATAGAACTACTCAACTATGGCTAATATTGGAAGCACAAAGGGACATTTGTCCCAGTGACAGTCAAGAGGCCTCAACCAAAAAGCTCACCATGCAACACACAGTAGAAAAGGAATAGAACTTATTTGAAATTAATGGCATAACAAATGGGCAACAAGTCATACTAGGAATTGTAGTGGACATCATGTGATAGTCTGATCACAACCATTTCATCCATCCATCCATCCATCCATCCACCATCTATATGCCTTAATCCTCACAAGGGTCGCAGGGGGCTGGAGTATATCCCAGCTGACTCAGGGTGAAGGCAGGTTCATCTGGACAGGTAACCAGTCTATCACAGGGCTACACAGAGAGACAGACAAGCACACTCACATTCACACCTATGGACAATTTAGAATCACCAATTAACCTCATTATGTTTCTGGAGTGTGGGAGGAAGCCAAAGAACCCGGAGAGAACCCACACTGCACGGGGAGAACATGCAAACTCCGATGCGTCGGGAAACTAGCTCCTGTTTATGGGATGCCCGCTCAGCTAGGTGAGCTATAGGGGCGCCCACAACCATTTCATGATGTGTATATATAAAAAATAAAGTCAATCTCATGTTTAAAATCAACAACAAAAAACATAAACAAACAAGCACACATGCTTTTCCTAACAGTAAAGTTGGTCAATATTCCCTGGTCCCATCGACTGACTGGACCATTACTGGGGACAATGTCCTCACTGGCTGTTAGCCAGATTACTAGACTACAACTCAATAAATTCATGTAAAGACACCTCCTTAATTTTTTTTATTGTTGATGTCACAGATTCAGTTATGCTACGTTTACTCTCAGTGCCTGTCCTGAGTTTAACATTAAACTGCATCCAGGCAGAGCGGGGAGGTCGTGCGTGGGATCAGTGTACCCAACCTGAAACCTATAAAAAGCGCACAGGTGGCCGTTACTACTCACTCTGTGACTGGCGAGTGCGGTCGGCGCCACAAAACCGAGCGGGCCCTTGAGTTACTGGGGTTTAGAACTTAAAGACGCCAACAGCAGTTGCTATTTA
>NW_007578886.1:234339-237120 GCF_000690725.1 Stegastes partitus | reverse complement strand
TTCTCTCTCATTCCACTCCATTGATCTCCATACGACCTGTCTGCCTTAGCCGTCCACAAACCCATGTCGACTTCCCAGCCCAGATCAGAATAGAATAGAATAGAATTTTATTGATCCCTTTGGTGGAAATCTCAGGGAAATTGCTGAATCTCATCTTTGCACATTTTCGCCTCTGTAATACAATCATTTTTCCAACTCCATTTCTCCTGAGAGTTTTCTCTGCATGTGGGTCAGCAGTCTTAACAAAACCATAACAAGAACATCTTTAACAATAGGGAATATGAGGACAGGATTGTGCAATAGTGTATATTTAAAAACATCTTAAATGCTGAATTATCTGCATAAGCAAACTTCTTTTAAATAGGGGAAAGACAAGTCTGCATTATCACCAGTGAAAGTGACATCTTCATGGTCATGGCCTTTATTGGTCACAAACACAGTTTTACATGGTATAACGAGCAGTGAAATGCTTTGTGTACCTGTTCTACACCGAAACAATTTTAAGAGGATGAAGAAAAATAAAGAATAAACACACAAGAAATAAATATATATACATATATATGTGTGGAGAGAGAGAGAGAGAGAGAGAGAGAGAGAGAGAGGGATAAAAAAAAAAAAAAGCAAAATAAATAAATCAATTTTCAAACAATGTAAAAGGAGAAGGCATAAATAAAGAAAATAACAATACTATATACATGTATATTGTTGGAGCTGAATCTCAATCTACCAGAAATTAAACTATGTGTGAGATAGCTCCTGGCATTCGTTTAATGAAGCAATGGGAGAAGATTTTTAGGTCTCACTCAATGTATTTATTTATCAGATAGTTGAATAAGCATACAGAGCTCTGGATCAAACTTCTCACCCTAGCACCAACAACGTTAATGTCAGGGCACGAAGTCTGACTGACTGCCTCGACCTGAGCCAGTGTACTTATACTATCACATGGGCATGAGCACAGAATGTGTTGCAGCCAGCTGATTGGTTCCTCCGTGTCCTTGGGCCTTCTTCTCCCATCTCGTAGGTGCAGAAACTTGCCACTCAGCACCCAACTGTTGAGCATCCTTAGTTTCTCCCTCCTGCAGATACCTGCTAATGACAGAGAAAGATATACACAAACCATCAAATCCTGTTTCTACCTACGTTTTCTCATGCTGCAATTGTTTATAAGTTGTGTTGATTATGCCTTAAGATAATAATCAAAGATCAAGATAATAATAAGAGGTTAAAATAATAAGAGATTATCAAAATATGAATATAAAATATATGAGCCTAACAATATATACAAAGTGCAAGTTGACCAGTTGGTTTGTTTATTGAGTCAATTGTTTCAGGTTCAGCAGGCGGACAGCCTGAGGGAAGGAACTCCTCCTCATCCTTGCTGTGTTTGCCTTCAGGCAGCAGTAACGCCGCCCTGTTGGTAGCAGAGAGAACAGTCTGTGGCTGGGGTGGGTGGGCTCACTCACAATCCTCCTGGCCTTTAACCTTCATCGTTTGGTGTAAATGTCCTGCAGGTTGGAGAGGGGGGTTCTGATGGTGCGCTCAGCTGAGCGGACCACCCTCCTCAGGGCCAAGAAGTCCCGTTGGGTGCTGCTGCTCATCCAGGTGGTGATGCTCCCAGCCAAAACACTCTCAATGGTGCAGGTGTAGAAGTTCCTGATCACCTTGAGAGGGAGCTTAAAGTCCCTCAGGCGTCGGAGAAGGTAGATTTTTAAAATGCTTTACTTGAAAGGAATTAAACAATCCCTGGAAGGTTACACAAACATGAAGCTCCAGGTGCCAGGAGACTCAAGGTACCAGCTGACTGGATGAATAACTTGTGTTTACCCACAGGATGTGATGCTCTATCTTAAGGATCTTAAGTGCACGCTTAACGTGCTGCCAGTGTCCTGCAGCTGCCAAGTTCAGGCGGTTTAACGAGGATGTACATCTTAAATGGAGTGTGACATGCTGAGCTGTTGACTTAATTAATGGGAAACTCATCAAGCACAAGACAAAACATCATCTCATCATTTATTAGAGCAAGAATAGATCACTGTCCACCACAAGATATGCATGCAAAGCTGTGTGGCCGGACAGAGCCATCGATCACATTCACACATACTGGGATGGCACACATTCACGCTCTCTCTGTCTTATTGTCTCTCTCTCACACAGTGGACTGGCTGTCTCTTTCTTTACATCACTAATAGTGATAAAGGTACTATTTTACTAAAGTGAAAATGCATAAACAACCATGTTAATATACCATGTTATTTTTGTTTTTCATATGACAATCATAGACTTTTACTTGCAGGATTCTGTTGCAGCAAAATTCCTGCATTCAGTGTTAGCTGAGGAAAAATACTTAAATATTATAACCAAACTGCAGTTTAAATACATCATGTGGTAAAATGTGCCCTTTGACATTTTACTTGATTTGGTTGTTATATGTTGATACGTACAGTTGAAACCAGAAGTTTACATACACTATATAAAAAGATACACAACATTTTGTTTTCTCACTGTCTGACATTAAATCAGACTAAACTTTTCTTGTTTCAGGTCAGTTAGGATTACCAACATTATTTCTATTTGCTAAATGCCAGATTAATGAGAGAATCTTTTAAAGAATTTTTTATTACTTTCTTCTAGTCAGAAGTTTACACACATCTCCATAGTATTTGGTAGCGTTGCCTTTAAACTATTTGACTTGGGTCAAATGTTTTGGGTTTCCTTCCACAAGCTGATCATAATTGTTTGATGAATTCTGGCCCATTCCTCCTGACAGAACTGGTGGAA
>NW_007578886.1:231683-233894 GCF_000690725.1 Stegastes partitus | reverse complement strand
GCATGGTAATCTTGTGGATTAGCAAATATAAATAATGTTGGCAACCGTAACTGACCTAAAACAGGAAAAGTTTTGTCTGATTTAATGCCAGACAGTGAGGAAAAAAGGTTCTATTTCTTTTATACAGTGTATATAAATTTCTGGTTTCAACTGCATGTAGTATTTTATTGCTAAGCTGATGGACATAGAGCTCTTTTTACCTACTTTACATAGCCTTAAGTCTAAATGTTCCCAACTGATCTGCTATAGTCATTTGTATTCATTTTCACAACACATCATTAAAGATTAAATCAATGGTTTTTGTACCATTTTTACATGAGACAAGTGACTAAAGGCTAAAGGTTTCAGGTGTGGTAGAGCAGGTTGTTCTCTAATTGCAAGGTTGGTGGTTTGATCCCCTCCACAGTCGAAGTGTCCTTGGGCAAGACACTGAACGCAAAGTTGCTCCCAATGGCATTCAGCACCTTGCATGGCAGCTCTGTCGTCATTAGTGTATGAATGTGGGTAAATTGGTGAATGAGAAAACATTGTAAAGTGCTTTTAGTACCACTAAGTTAGTTAGGAGATACTGTATATAAGTGCAGATCATTTAAAGGCAGTCTGTAGTTGGGGCCCATTGTCCCAGATGTCTAGAAGTTAGCAACGGCTCCTTTGAACAAGTGACCTATCATATCTTAAAATAACTGTAGCTAGATAAAATTTCACAATGTTATGACTGCATATTTTTCCTTTTTTTCTTTTCCAGGAGCTTAGGAACCTTTAGACTACAGCACCCACATAAACTGTATATAATGTAGTTAAAACTAGGTCTACCTCAGACAGATACACAGTAAATTGGTGGTTAAACATTACTAATCAGTATTCACTTACTTATGGATGCTGAATAGTCGTTCCCTAAAAGTCTAATAGTCCTCATTTCATTGCTTGAATCATTACATACAAAAATGTTGAACTAGTTGTCAAGATCTGTCAATCACATTTTATTTTTTCATTTCTTTATCATTTTTTCATGAAAATGCCTCCAAAATTCAACAGTTTTTCTCAGGTGAACCTCAGCTTTTACCATCTTCACCCATATCCCTCGTCTTGGTCCATACAACACACAACATCTGCTGACTTTTTTAGAAACTCTTTACAGGGATATAATCCCTGAGAATGAGAGGGTTCTAACTGGAGACCATCTGAACAAGTATGTTGTTGTTTGGTCAGATCTGGTCAGACAGTGGCTTGCAGCACATGAAAGGATGCTGGTGGAATATCTCCCTCCCTACTCCCCATTCCTGAATCCAATAGAGGAGTTTTTCTCTGCCTGGAGGTGGAAGGTATATGACCGGCATCCACATACCCAAATGGTCCTGCTAGCGGCCATGGATGCAGCATGTGATGACATCGCAGCAGAGTCCTACAGAGGGTGTATTCGCCACTCGAGGAGATACTTTCCTCCCTGCATTGCAAGGGATGATATTCACTGTGATGTAGATTTTTTTTTTTTTAAATGTGGCCAGACAGACAGGAACGTCTGGATACAACAATTTCCCTGAGGTTTCCACCAAAGGGATCAATAAAGTTCTATTCTATTCTATTCTATTCTATTCTATTCTATTCTATGTGCATGAATGATTTACAGCACTGTGCATGTTGTATGTTCAGTTCCAATATGTACTGCAATATTATTTATAGTTGTGCACAGCTGTACCCAAAGGGTGTTTCTTATGCTTGTTGTAAATAAGTGTGTATTTTTCTTTTGCATAATGCTGTGAACAAATTAGAATTGCAAAGAGCATATGCATTACAAATGTGAAACATACGTATTCAGTGTCTTGTACTCAGTTACCTCACTAAATACAGTAATGTGAAACTTCACTTTAGCTTTCAAATGACTTTGCAAATAGTGTATAGTGCTGTCTTGAGCATTTTCAAGTAGTGTCACCAAGATCTGACTTTTTTGCATTTGAAAACACTTACACAGTAAACTGTCATTATGAAAACATAACAAAGCCATTTGACTATCTTGTTCATAAACAATGGTTTGAGGACTTTTCATTTTGATGACACTTTCACTGACATGAATAGTCACTTTTGGCGAATGAATTCTCCATTTTGACGTGCAAGTGATGTGCTTTTGCTGGTTGTCAACTAGGTTTTGCAGTTTGTACTAATTCTTTTGAGAAATGCAAAAACCGTTGTGCAAATGTTGATAGTGGTGTGAGA
>NW_007578886.1:222450-230623 GCF_000690725.1 Stegastes partitus | reverse complement strand
ATAAATAATAATAATAATAATCACAACGGTTACAATAGGGTCCTTGCACTGGTGTGCTCGGACCCTAATAATCCGAGCAGTTCCAATAGGGTCTTTGCACCCTTTTGGGTGCTCGGACCCTAAATATAGTTAAATCCAATAAAATAGCTCTGTCACAAACTCTACTTTTTCAAGGTTTATGCACTGTTAGTTTTTGTTGTTAATGTGGAACATACTAGCTACAAGGTACAAACTACACTATATGTTTATTAGAAAAGTTGGAGTGAGTGATTATATGTGGAAAGTGAAAATGCACAAGCTTTGTAATAGTAGACAGTCAAACTGTTGTACTGCATCACATTAGATTGCACAGGTGGTCCTAATAAAGTGCACAGTGAATATTTTAGCATGTGTGTGTATAAAGTCACCATCTGCAGAGTAAGCAGTAACAACAAATAATAGTTCAAAAGTGTATGCAAGTGGAATACTTGAGTAAAAGTATAACATTTCATCACGGTATGTCACACATACCGGCTTCTGTTCTCCGCAAATATTACATGTGAGCCACCCAAAACCAGATGATTAGTAAGGTCTAGCATCAGAGGTGTGAAATGATCATTTTGGTGAATGACTGGCCCATGACCCCTTCATAAAAATCTTTAAGTCAATCTTTGAGTTACAAATATTAAGTCAAACCTACATTATTTTTCAGCACAATCAGATTTTTCCTGATCACAGGAAAATTTTGGCTGCTCCTGGATGAACCCTGCTGGCTTTACTAACAGCCATAAAACCCACACACCAACATAGAAAACATAATAATTTATTGAAATTACTGACCACTGGAATATGAACACATCTAGAAACATTTGTGCAACAGCAGATAAACAGTTAATTAGTCTACAGTTTACATAGTTTACTGATTTTCATTACTTCTTTAATAAATATATCCATATGAATAGACTGTTTATATGTAAATCTTTGTGAGACAGGCTTTCAAGCAAATATGGCATCATGTCACACAGTAATGTCTTTTGTATGTTCATCAAGGTACTTTCAGTTCAGTTTCAATACAGAGCAAAGAACTCCACAAAATGGACAAAAAGTAAAAGCAACAACACTTAGACTGCAAATACAGACTGTGAATCAACTGAGTGTGAGAACAATGCGGACAATAACAGAGGTTCATGTATTTCTCAATAATTCTCTAAAATTGTCAACATAGTAATTTCACTTGTTTCTAAAGCAGAAGACACCGTTTCAAAAAGGTCTTTGGTGATCTACTCTTTGGAAGAAAAAAATCTGCTAAGCATGTGGAACAGGAAGAAGTCGAATTACTTCATCCCTGTAGACAAACTATATATATATATAAAAGACTTAATTGCACTGTAGCAGCTTCTTCTGGTCGTTGCAATTAGCAGCATTAACTGGACTTTACTGCGCTTTAGTTTAAGTTTCCCAAGTCCACTGCCCCACATTAGTCCGGGTACAAAAGAAAACCGGAGAACGTGCTGTATTTGTTGTTGTTTCCGCCGTGCGCCTTGCCGCCGTCCAGCTTGACATAAATCTCGTCCCCGGAGTCCAGATGCAAGACGACGCTGTTGCTGGCGTAGTCATAGTTCTGGTCTGCGTCCTGCGCTATGGCGCTAGCTCGGACCTACAAATTACGAAAGACAGACAGACAGTGTTGACCCAGCTGTACATGCCCCTTGGCAGAGAGACGCACGTTTAAGTGCGTCTGACACAAACCAAGCCACAAACTCCCAGATATTTAAGCCACAGTTCACGACAGAACGACTGGTGAGTGAGTATGTCATACAATTTCGGAATAAACCACGTAAAACAGAGAACCAAAATCCAAACTGCGATCATGGACTTTAGACTAGACTGAGCGCGTAATTGCGCTCCAGGCTCCGTTACGCTCCGCAGAGCCGAACATCAGCAGACAGGAGCCTCAGTGTGTGTCTTTGCTTTGCGGTCACATACTGCAGCTTTTAAGGGGGTCGAGGGGAATATTTACCTGTCCGTTTTTGCACAAGTCTGCCCACATGCTTGTCCCGTCCCCTCCGCGCATCAGCACATGATAGGTGAAGTAGTAAATTCCAGACACTTGGCACGTAAACTTGCCGGTGGTCGGGTCGTAGTGGTTCCCTAGGTTTGTGACAACGTCGTCAAACCGCAACACTTCGTATCCCTCGTGAGGGTTTTTCAGACCCACATAAAACGCTATCTTTGCCCCACCAGTAAAGGAGCCCAGCTCTCCGCCGATCTCGGTCCGCGCTGTGCCCATTACCCCGGGGTGTCCGGTCTTTGCAGAATCTCCTCTGTCACCCGGTGGCCCCCTTGGACCGGGTGGCCCCGGTTCGCCTGGTGGCCCCCTCGGCCCGGGTTTTCCCGGCCTACCCGGCTCGCCTTTAGTCCCTTGAACAAAGGATGGAGAGGGAACGGCACTTAGGTCCTGCATGACTTCCAGCGCCGTGGCGCTTGGTTTGGGGTTGTACGGGTCACAGATCATCCGACAGGTGCCCATCATCTCATAGTGTGCGTCGATCTTAGACGTTTGTACCAGCAGGGGAATCGCGATGATGAGAGCCAAAACCATGACGATGCCAACCACAGCGGCGACGATTCTCTTTCTGTGGAGGGTCCGAGAAGCAAGCGCTAAAAAGTCCGTTTTGCTTTGGGACGTAATGATGGAAGGTGTAAGAGCGCTGAAAGCCACGGTGAAAACAAAGCGGACCTAAACGGATTCACTCAATCCCAGGATCAAGTGAGGAGAGAGAGGAGCGACAGCAGCGAGCGTGTTGTCACCCTGAAGCCCAGCGGAGCCTGCAGCGCTCAGCGCGCTGCCACTGTCACTTGGTCTCACACAGCTGACAGCGGAAACAGTGGTTCTGGCAGCGGCTGCTCTCCGAGCTCACACAGGCTTCCAGCGGGTTGTGCTCGTCTGCAATAATCGAGAGAGGAGTCAAGAGCTGTTGACGTAACGAGTTCAGGGCACAGCCTGTTGCAATTTGGATTAAGACTGCAACAATAATCATGTCATCTTTATGTATGAATTATAAATCCCTCTGCATAGCGCTCAGGGAACGGGATCAGGAAGCATCACTGACACTTTGAGTTTCCAGCACACTGCCAGAGATTTACTCTTTTGTCTCCCTCAGTTAGAGACAGTCGCCATCGATAGATAGGTGGGTATTGTATTTTATACTGTACATTAAGGTAAATTATGGGTTGAGTAGAATCCAGCGTTTTGGAAGCTTAAACTGCAGCTGCTAGCATTTTAACTAAATCCATGAAACACATGACACCACACCATTTTTAGCATCATTGGTTTTGGGCTTGATTTTGAGATTTTAACCTTCAGGCTCCAGATTATTTTTCAAGCTGCCCTCCTCCTGTAAAACTGGGTGCGGCCAAAGGTCTTTTGACAAGAACTTAGTTTGCCAAAGCTCTGAACTGATTTACTTGAGGAGCTTCTATTAAGTCACTTCTTAAAACATTTTTTATTTTTTATTTTTTTTAATTAGGATATGAGCAATTTAAATGCTATTGTATGTGCAACTTCTTATTTAAGTATTTATCCTCTGTATCTGTGTGTATTGTTTGCTATTTATAAAAACCCTTTGTAATACTGCTTTTGACAAGTACTCTACAAATACATGTATTATTATTTCATGTTAGTTATCAGACATGTTTTGATGTATATGCTTTCCCTTTTGTTTCTCCCTCACCTTATGTAAAGTGGTACTGCTGACCAGGGGCCTGTACTACGAAGCCAGATCAACATACCCAGGATATCTAATCCTAACAACCCACTCAGGATAACCGGTCCTACGACAGTGGTTATCAACTCGGTGAGTCAACTCAGGGTTGTCTGTTCTGAGTATGAGCGCGTGCACATAAAATGGGTGGCGTTATCGGCATTGGACCAATCAGGACTATGGACCAGTCTGGCTGCAGAGTGGCTCGCTTTACCGCCGAGGAGCAGAATATAATCTTTACTAAATATGAAGAATATGAAAAAAATCATAGGAGCAAAAAGCAGCAGCGTTGCAGCGGCCAAAGCCAGGAAGGAATGCTGGCAGAAAACTGCTCACTGTGTGAATGCATCCGTTCATTAGTTTATAATAAAATATGATCACTGCTCCATCATGAAGGCACGTATTGGTGGACCGAAAACCCAGGATTTAACCTGAAGTTACCTCGCTAACCCCAAATCCTGCTTCGTAGTACAGGCCCCCAGTCACAGGACACACTGCTGCTAGACGTCGACTGATCTTGATGGGATCAGTTGTAAAGAATAAGTTTGTTTTGAAGTCAGAACTTCCGTTAAGGGGTTGGTTTACTCAGTTTTGGTATCTAAACAAGAAGACTGTTTTAGTTTTATTTATCAGGGTTTGAGATGTCTGTCTATGAAATTGTTGCCTCCTCCACTGCAATTGACTGTATTTTATGTTCTGACTTGTGCACCAGATCTTATAGCATTTATGACTCCTGTTAACAGCAGGTGTTTCCTGTGTTCCCAACAGAGCTCAGTGAGCAGTATTGGCTCACACACAACACACACACTACTGAAATGTTGCTCTTGTTCAGGTTCATGTGGAGCATGTGCCACCAACACTTCACCAGTAGTCAAATGCATAATGAGCGCAGGCCTACACAGGAAGGAAATTCCTGATCGATACAACATCATGTGAGCTCTGATGTCAATTTAATTTAAGGTCCCCCTCTGAAGAACAACATAGGCCCCTGCAAGGGTCCCTGCTGTGCATCACCACCTTTAGTTTCTTGCTAAAGAGCCTATACTGTTGGAGCCATCTAAAAGTTGGCAGGTGTCTTTGTCTGTTTGTCTAATCTGTTACAGAGGCACGACTTGCCTTCTGTTATCAGGATCAGCTAATCCTTTTCTCCACAGATCTGGGATTTAACTTTCATATCCTCTCGTCTCAGCAGGCTAAGCTAGCAGCTAACAAAGCATGTCGATTCCAAGAAGCTTCCCCGTGTTGCTGATGAGATGAGATGTATGCCACACACACACACGTACGCACACACACACACGCAAACACACGCGTGCGCGCGCGCGCACACACACACACACTGCTGCATGTCACAAGCAGATCCATGAACACAATCCATGCAGACAAGTGCACTGACACACAAACAGGGAGCCACGGAGCCCCTACAGTGTGACAGTACTCCCTGATGGGTACAAATGAAATCATTTTAAGTTGGTGATTAGCATTGTTGTGCATTTGAGAAAAAATAGAATCACACCAGTTTGATATTTCAAAACTAAATAATGCATGTTAATTGTGTGTCCAGGCATCATTTATGCTGTTAGACCAAAGTATCCCCAGGAAGTTTGCACTTCACCGCTGTTGTCTTAACTTTTTGGATTCTTGCCGCTGGGGACCATCACAATTCAAGTTTCTTCAGTTTGTCACTATTGATTGCTTCACATTACATGTGCATAAACATGCACGGAGTCAAAAAACAGATCCTGCTCCTTCCTAATATGTATACTCAACTGCTTTGCAACTGAAAAAATGTTATTTGATTAAGAGAAATGAATGCTGACTGGATTATATGTTCTAGTAACGCTATGTGAAAATTTTTGTCATGATTTTGAGTTTGTGTCATAGACTTATTCAGCCATTCATTCACTCTGGTTATTGTATCAGTCCTTCCACCGACCAGAGACTCTCACTGTCCCTCTATCTGCCTGCCACACCCACCTAAACTGCTCCACGTGCAGCCCAGTGTATACAGACGGGTGATAAATTACAGGAAAACCCAGCATAAACTGTGTTGGTAAAATGTTGGGACCACCACGTCACCAGAACAGCTTCAATGCTCCTTGGTATTGATTTTACAGCTGTCTATTGGAGGGACTCGTATTGTTCTTCCAAAAGACATTCCTTCATTTGGTGTTCTGATAATGATGGTGGAGAGTGCTGTTTAACATGCTGGTCCAATATAGGTGTTCAGTTGAGATCGGGTAGCTGCTAGAGTTATAACCATTCAATCACCACATACACCCTATGGATGACGGCACAGTCATCCTGGAAAAGGACACTATAATAAGGTAAATGCCAGCAAAATGCCCCCACAGCATAACAGCACAGCTGTATGGCCTCACTGTAGTGGTCAAGGATTCAGGTTTTCCTTTAATTTGTCATCCATCAGTATATTCCTCCACTTTCCATCACTCACTGGCAGAAATTTTATTTTGCTGTGTGCAATAGCTAAAATGTAATTTCTTTTTAATCAGCTCTTGTGTTGCTTAGGCTTGTTTGTATTTCTTTAAATCAACCACAGTTGTCTTGGGTGTGGCTAAGCTCTGTATGCAGCAACAGTGTCGGCAGGGAATTTGTTTTGGTGGAACATTTACACTGGGGAAGGGGGCCACTGCCAATAAAATGGATAACTTACAAAGTCAAACTGCCTTAAATAAAATAAAAATAAATAAAAATCTGAAGCAACTTTAGGAAGGCATTTCAGTGCATTTCTGTGGGATTCATGGGTATGGCTGTATTCTGAATAGCAGATGACTTATGTTCTTCTGTTTGGAGTATTTGTGTAATTGTGAGATGTTTTAATGTTCTCCTGTCAACTTGCAATCTCTCCTGTTTGTATTGGTTGGTGGTGTGGGAATAAGAGGTGCTCCCATTGGACCATCCTTGCTGCTACCCATAAATTCCATGTTGTGATTTCTTCCTAAAGGTGCGTTAGATCTTAAAATCCTTTGTATAATTAGCTTTTTTCTTCCCTTCTCTATTAGGAAATGTTTGCTCATAGGGAGACAGCTTTGGATTGTTGGGTTCTTCTGTTCTCTGTTTAGAATTCCTAAGGTCTTCACGTTACTATGTGAAATGTGAGATGACATATGTTGTGAATTTGCGCTATTTAAATGAAATTGAACTGAATTGAATTACTTGTTTCCATATCCATAAGTACATAAAATAGTCCATAAAATACTTTGAACGTGTGATGACGGGAATCAAAAGTTTCTCCTCATGTTTCTGTAAAAAATGTAAACGTAAGTAACCTCTTCTGACAAATTACTTTGAAAAGGGTTTTAAGAAGAACTGGGCTGGAGCCTCACATTTTCACAGATTTGAAAAAGTCCATTGGATTTGTGTTTAGCTTAACATGCACCTTAAGTGCTATCAAGGAAATTACAAAATTCCTCTGTGGACATTAATGGTTTAATCAAAGTGCTTTTGTTTTCTAGACTACAGGCAGGAGTCTCGATGTGAATCCTGGTTTTCACTTTGTTTGTCCACATCCGCCTTTCATTACACTTTCATTACAGTTTTTCTCAGTCACTTTGGTACATTTCGCAGATCAGAATTTAAATTCTCAAAACTGCTTGTTCAATCTTCACATCATTGTGTCACTTGTCCACATCAAAAAAGCAGTTTCTTATTTCTTTGTACAAGTTATAAATGCTTTGGTATGTTCATACAAATTATTATGTACATTATCTGCTGTTTCCTACATTATCAATTGCTCATGTCATGTTGATCAAAATGTATGATAATGGGTCTCTGTTGAACAGTCTCACCCCCACAACATTTAATCATTAGTTCATCACAAAAGTCTTTACATGTAAAATGGTTGAATGAATTGTCATATGTCAAGCATATTTCTATACATTTCCATGAGACTTTTTTTTTTCTAAGTCTGTCCTGAATTTTTAGGTTGCTCCCAGATGAATTGAGTAGATGAGAGACTGGGTTAAACGACAATACTGAATGCTAGGGTGGGGGAGCCGGAGGAGACGGAGGTGGACCAGATGACTTCAGCGGCGGAGCACAGAGGATATGGAAAGCTGAGCCAGACAAATCCAACGGTGTGGGATCAGGGATGAGTAGTGGACCTCAGTTGGCAGCGAGCGTGGCAAAAGTGGGTTTTACAATGATCTGGCGTCAACTTGTGGCTTGCTAGCGTCCTAAATGGTGAATGCAGGTCTGAGGAGCAGCGCCGTTGTTTAGGGGGGAAAGGTGGGAACGATTCCACAGCCCATTAGGGCCCATACGCACCCCAGTAGGCTCTATGACTAAATGATCATGGACATATATATAATATTACTAATGCATGGGGCTGCAGGGTGGCACAGTTGGTTAGCACTGTTGCCTCGCAGCAAGAAGGTTGCCGGTTCGCGTCCCGGTGGGGGCACCGGAATCTT
>NW_007578886.1:218850-219854 GCF_000690725.1 Stegastes partitus | reverse complement strand
GGTCATGGAGGCACTGTCCTGTAATACTGTACACTTTCTGTAATGCTTCATGCGATATTACAGTATTCCACTTGGGCCATACAATACAGAGTGTCATCTTTTTAGACACTCTCTACAGGGACCTCATCCCTGAACAAGAGAGGGCTCAGATTGGAGATGACTTGCCAAAGTATGTGATAGTTTGGGACAATGTCAGTTTCCATCGCTCCAGCATCATCAGGTAATGGTTTGCGACTCACAACAGGATGCTGGATGCTGATGGAGTTCCACTCACCCTAATCCCCATTCTTTAACCCCATGAAGGAATTTTTCTCAGCATGGAGATGGGAAGTGTATGATCGCCAGCAACATACACAGATGAGCCTTCTGACTGTCATGAATGCAGCGTGTGATGACATCACAGCAGATGCCTGCAGAGGCTGGATAAGACACTTTCTTTACAGCAATGACATGGTCTGTTAACAAATTACAGTACAAACAGTAAAAGCGTAAATGTGAATCTTGTCCAGTCTCTTGCAATCAATCTCCCACATACAATAAGGTGTAACTCACAATTTACAATAATTGTCATCAAAACTTTAGCATAGTTTACATCAGAACATTCCTCCACAGTTATATTCAGTGGCGATTCTCGGTTATATTTTTTTGGGGGGGGGGCAATGCTATATTTTAGGGGTCACCCAATTTCATGCTTTATTCGTAGATGTAGCCTACAGCAATTTCTTGAGAAGTGTTCTTTACTTGTGCTCATTGTATGACTAAATATAGACCTAACTGTCATGAATTCACGGATTCATGGGAGGTATTTTAACACTGCTTTATTATCGGACTCACAGCAGAGCATTACAGCGGAGCAGGCATCCAGCCAAGAGAAAACATGGCGACTGGCGTAAAGCATTTCATTGCCGTAAACAAGCAATGGTGATCAATATGAAAGCCAATAGTGCCTCCTAGTGGAGTTTATTAGAACATGCCATTTAACTCACATCACATCTCCCCTCCTA
>NW_007578886.1:210525-217480 GCF_000690725.1 Stegastes partitus | reverse complement strand
TTGATGGATATGTTTAGAATCTGGGGACTCTCTGCTTCATTTTGAGAGGTAGGTTGTGTGTCTTACATAACGTACAGTAGCGACAGAGCCAGAAATGTGACGAGTGGGTTGACGTGGTGGCGCTATATCGATGTCCATATTTGATAACTCATTTAGTTGGTGTTTGAGGTGTGTTTGAGGCATGTAGAAATGGCTTATATAACCTTGTAGCCCAGGTTCTGCTGTTTAATTTGATGTATAACATCACTATATTCTTTCATGATGAGTGCATTGTTTCACACTATTTCTTTGTGTAAAACCCGAGAGGCCCCCAGTTGGAGGTTAAGTTAATTTCTAATTAGTGTAATTAATTACATGTTTAGCCTTTTATTTTAAGTGGTCAATTAACCAATTACCTGAGTTTGGCAAAATCACAATCGAATAAAGTTTCTGACACAATATGTTTACTTTTTTTTTCTTCTTAGCTTTTCACCTTAAATATAAACGCAGAACAAGAAGTTAGAATACAAAATCAGGACTTTCTCTTTTCAAACATAGTCCTTAAACCTGGCAGGTGGTCTAACAGCTCTCCCTGCTAAGGTTCTCTTAGGAGAGGTGCCAGAACTCTGGGTAACAGTTGGAGAACAGGTAACAGGGGAACTAGCAGTGGGAGGAGTGAGTGTGTCACCCTGGTTTGCAAAGTCACAGCCACTACTAGTCTCTTGTCCAGCACTTTGGGACGCTGGCTCAAGCACTTCCTGCAAATGCCTCCTGTTCCTGCAGGCGACAGTTCCTTGGTCAGTTTGGATAAGAAAGGACCTGGGCTCTGGAGCTCTAGCAATGACTTTTGCTGGGGTTTTCCAGCCCTTCTCCCCATCCAGCTTGTCAGCTACACTCTGGCCCGGCTGCAACGTAGACAGAGGTCTGGTGGAGTGATGCCTATTGTAGAAGAAGCGGTAAGCAGCTTTGGTTTGCTGGTCCTTTCACCTCACCGCTTGGTGGTCAACTGAAGTCGGACGTAGCTGGTGTTGCAGCACGGGGACTATTGTCCTGAGTTCATGTCCCATCATGAGCTGAGCTGGGCTCTGGCCTATTGCAGTATTAGGTGTGGCTCTATAGCTCAGCAAGGCGAGTTGTGGATCTGGTTGGCGAAGGATTCTTTTTGCAATGGCAATGCTCCTCTCCACTGCTCCGTTTGCTTGAGGGTAGTGAGGGTTCGATGTTGTGTGCTCAAAATTGTATTCCTCACTGAACTGATGAAACTCTGCCGAAGCAAACTGAGGGCCATTGTCTGTTATTAGCTCCAATGGAATCCCCCATCTGGCAAACATGCACTTCAGACAAGAGATGACCTGGTTGCTGCTTGTGGAAGGTAAGTGAGAAATCTCAATGTAGCATGAATAGTAGTCTGTTGCTACCAAATAGTGTTTACCATCCAGCTCACATAAATTGGCGGCTATCTTCTGCCAAGCTCCAAGTGGCAGTGGTGTAGTGAGCAGTGGCTCTCTTCTTTGAGTAGGCTTGGTCACAATACAAAACTCACATGCATGAACAAGCTCAGCAATGTCTCCCCCAATGCCTGGCCACCACACTGACATGTTAGCCCTTTTACGGCACTTTGTGAGTCCCTGATGACCTGCGTGTATTTGTGACAGCACAGTCTTTTGCATTGAAAGGGGAACAACAATATGATCAACATGCAGTAAGAGTCCATCAATTTCAGACAAGTGAGCTCTAGCTGCATAAAACTTGAGCAGGTTGGGTGGCAGGTGTGACATGTCTGAGGGCCAGCCTTTGTTGGTGTAACGAATAACTGTTTGAAGAATGTCGTCGGTGCTTGTGGCCTCTCTCATAGCATTGAGTCTGTCTTTAGTGATTGGTCTAGTTTCAATCACTGCCTGAACATAAGCTCTTACATCATGTTCAGTGTCTGACACAGTACAGTTCTGCAGGGGATTGTGAGACAGGGTGTCTGCAACGATGAGTTGTTTTCCTGGTACATGAACAGCTTCTGCATTGAACCGCATGAGGCGCATCAGTAACCTCTGGCACCTAACAGATGCTTTGTCCAGGTCGTAGCTGTTAATGAGCGGAACCAGAGGTTTGGGGTCAGTCTCGAGCACAAACTTGTCCATACCTTGTAAGTACCTCCCAAAGCGCTTGCACGCCCAAACACTAGAGAGGCATTCTTTTTCTATCTGGGAGTACCTACTCTCAGTCTCTGTTAGTGTTCTTAAACAAAAGGCGACTGGTCGGAGTCCATCACTGTGTACTTGGTAGAGTGCGCCTCCTAAGCCATAACTACTTGCATCCGCGCTTACAACAGTTGGCTTAGTCGTGTCATAATATGCCAGTACCGATGTTGAGGTTAACATGCCTTTTACCTTTTCAAAGGCTTCCTCTTGTGCTCCTCCCCATGTCCATGCTGTGTCGCTCCTCAAAAGGCTGTTTATTGGGTGCATGACAGTGGAGAGGTCAGGAAGGAACCTTCCCAAGTAGTTTATCATTCCAATCCTTTGACGAAGCTCAGTCACGTTTGTTGGGCTGGAGAGCTCTGTGATTACTCTGATTTTCTCTGTGTCTGGTTTAATGCCGTCCTTTCCAGTTATGTGTCCAAAATAGTGAATCTCAGACTTCCTGAACTGACATTTGCTCTTGTTTAATTTCAGTCCTGAAGCCCTGATTGTCTGCATCACAGCCAGCAGGTTCTGATCATGGTCTTCCTTGTCCTTGCCATAAATCAGAACGTCGTCCATGACCACCACTGTGCCTGTGTGATCCGTCAGAAGCAAATTCATTTTCTGTTGAAATATTTCTGGAGCAGATGCAATGCCAAAGGGAAGGCGATGGAAACAGAAGCGGCCCACTGGTGTAATGAAGGTTGTAAGTTTCCTGCTGCTCTCGTCTAGAGGAATCTGCCAAAAGCCACTCGAAGCATCCACAGTGGAGAAGACTGTTGCCCCTGAGAGCTTTGGTGCAATGTCTTCAAGTGTGGGCAGGATGAACCTCTCTCTCTTCACGGCTTTGTTCAGTTTAGTTAGATCAACATAGGCTGTGTAGGCTGTGGCTCAGGTGGTAGAGCGGGTTGTCCACTGATGGCAAGGTTGGGGGTTCGATCCCTGGTTCCCCCCACATGCCGAAGTGTCCTTGGTCAAGACACTGAACCCCAAATGGCTCCCAATGGTAGATTAGCGCCTTGCATGGCAGCTCCTTTGAGTGCCGCAAAGGTAGAAAAGCGCTATATAAGTTCAACAGTCCAGTGTCCCCAAAAACATCATCATGTGACTCAAGGCCATTTACTCTGCGCACTAGTCCCATTTTGATTGCAGTTTTCCGGCCCAGTAAATTTGTTGTGAAGGGACCTGACATGACATAAATCCAAAATGGGAAAGTCTCTCCATGTCTTTTGCAGTGTGTCATAAACTTGCCTTTACACATCAGTTTTCCACCTGGGCTTCTGAAGGTTGAATTTGTCTTCATCAGGAGGGAGCGCTGTTGCAGTTTTGAATATGTCTCCTCTGGAATCACTGTAACGTCGGCGCCGGTATCGATCACAGACTGTATAAAAGATGGACGTAGCTACCGTGACGTCACCCGTTGGTTTCTGCTCTGAGAAAATTAAGCCAGGGTTTTGCTACTTCCTAGCTGACATCTTGGATTTTTGGAGCCAGTGACGCAAAAATCGTCAGAGGGGGGCAGAGCCATAGGAGCAGTGATTGGTCAGACNGACCACATACACACCCATTGTAAAGGCTGAAAAGGGGTGAAAAAGTTTTAAAACTTGAGAGGTTGTCATGAAGAAACGATTGAAGATATGAAAAAAGTCGAAAGTCTTTAAAACAGGGGAAGGCCGCGTCAACATTTTAAAGTTTAAATGGAGTCTCTAGGTGAAAGTATGCCTGAGCAGTGGAGGTTTGAAAAGTAGTGTAATTTTGTGTGGTTTTCTCATCTGTCCCATTCATTTTCAATGGGAGATTTTTGCAACATTTTTGCGAATTGTGTCGCAAAAAATGCGATTTTTGTAAATCTGTATGTAAGCACACTATTCCCGATCGAGCCGCACGTTTTGATGTATAATTTGTGTGGGTGATCTCAAATCTATGGGAGGAGTAGCCGACCGAAATTTTGTACGGAAGAGGAATAATAAGAAGATGCG
The DNA here is from genome assembly GCF_000690725.1 of Stegastes partitus. Taxonomy (NCBI): domain Eukaryota; kingdom Metazoa; phylum Chordata; class Actinopteri; family Pomacentridae; genus Stegastes; species Stegastes partitus. The sequence goes on along the minus strand of NW_007578886.1, from coordinate 213,345 downwards.
CACCAGGATAACAATAGTGGCCTCGGGCTGAGCATGAGGCCCTACTTATACTCTGTACGAGTAGGGCCTCATGCTCAGCCCGTGGCACTAATTAGACAACTAATGCATAATAATTATACTATCACTTTGTAAAACAGAAAACACATTACGTGCATTACATCAGGCACTGACAAAAACACTGAAAAACATAATTCACAACACAGGTGCAATGCAATGCAAAAAAAAAAAGTGGCAACAGTCTTGGGGTGGAGGGGCCCATGACAATATTCTTTCTGGGGGCCCAGAATTCCTAGCTACGGCCCTGCTGAGGAGTGAATGGCAAGCCATGCCTCGCCATAGTATGGAATTATATTTGTGCCACAATCCTGAGTGCATAAACGGAAGGTTTAAATGCAGAAAACAATCTTGAGCAAATAAAAACTTAATCTGAGCAAACGGAAATATATTCTGCGCTCAGAACTATTACTGCTGTGTTTGCAACTATTAACATATATGCACGGATTTGTCATTTACTCTCTCATAGATCTCCATTCTGTGCACTCAACTACACATTCACACTCGCTTGTGGTGTCTTTCTCGCTCGCGTACAACACTGATGATCTGTTCAAGCTCAACTCTGCCTGCACATTCATTCAACTTGGCACAGCGTTACAACTGTACCACAAATTAGCCTTGCACAGGGTGGCTGACGCTATCCAATCAGGTGGCTATTTCAGCCGCCTCTCGGAAGCGATGTAAAAAGTGACAACAAAATAAAGAGGAGTGGTGCAATTATTGCTATGTAATACTATGTTTTTGGTGAGTTTGGGGTTTTTTTTTCTACATTTATTACATAACAAAGACTATTTCCTTATCCTTGTTTAAGTAGCTCAGGCTAGCCAAGCTGAACAATGTCATTATAACCTGAACAGCAACATGAAAATGGTGCACCACGGTACAGTAGTTGGTACTACTGAAATATTTTCATTTCAAATCAAATCCGATTTGGATTACTACACCAACACAGAGGCCGATCGGAGACTACAAAAAACCATCAAACTCAGTGTATTTATATCTGTATCTTCTTTTAAAAATATGATGAAGCAACTTTTTATCGAGTCCTGTACCTGCTTTTAGTGTATTTTATCTTCAAAGACTTTTATTGTTACGTTTTGTTTGTGTATTCTTTTCTTATGGATGTATTGTATTTTCTGCTCTGTGCTGCCTCTTGGCCAGGTCATTATTGTAAATGAGAACCTGTTCTCAATTAACCTANTTAAAAATTCAGTATTGATTTATTTTCAGATTGGCCACCTGATCTCTGGATTTGACCATGAAAACTAATAAGAAAAAAATCCTGAGCTGTAGGAATGCAGTATTTCGTGATCTGTGATCACTTCTTTTCCAATTCAAGTCTATGGGAGCCAGGGCTTTTTGGAGCCAGCAGCTGGTGGATGTAGGCTTTTGACACTTCCGGGTTGCCTTCATTTTTCAGGGCTGGTTGCTACGTCCATCTTTTATACAGTCTATGGTATCGAACCTGAATGTAACCATAGTGTCATTGATTTGAATGTCTTCATACCATTTGTCCTCATCACTTTCCCCGCCATCAGCAACAGCCCCAAGAAACCATGCACTGCCCTCATCACTGTCACAATCAGTAGCTCTAAGTGCATTCACATTTTTAGTTTTGCACATTGCTTCGAAATGCTCTGTTTTACTGCATTTTCTGCAGCGTTTACCTGTAGCTGGACATGCGGCGTACTTGTGCTGTCTCCCACATCTTGTGCACATTTTCTTTGTCTGTTGCGTTACATTCTTGTGGCCATTGTCTTTGTTTTTAGCATGTCTTTTGTCGTACTGCCTGGACTGTGTGTACTTGTGTGCATTAACGGCACCCACCTCGACATTTGCTGCTCTGGCGCTGGTAATTTGTGCTTTGATTAGCTCAGACTGCCGTGCAATACTGATGGCTTTTTCTAACGTCAAGTGCGATTCAAGTTGTAGTTTTTTTGACAAGTCCCCATCTGCGATGCCGATCACAATGCGATCTCTTATCTGTTCATCTTTGGCTGGTCCAAAATCACAGTGCTCTGCAAGCTTAAAAAGCTCTCTGACGAACGCCTCCACGCTCTCCCCTTGGAGCTGTGAGCGTCGATGGAAACAGGCACGTTCATGTATGGTGTTCCGTTTCAGTATAAAATGTTCATCAATTGTTTTTTTTCAATGTTCAAAATTTTTCAAGACTTCCTCGTAGTAGCCCTGAAGGTAAAGGTGCTGAAAATGGGCTCGGACTCTTTCCTCATTGCGTATAATAGCGTTTTCACTTGCACATCCTCGTCTTCCTGGTTTAGCTTGGTTGCTATCCTAAAGCGCGAGAAACGCTGTCTCCAGGTTGGCCACGCCGAGGGCTGGGTGAAGTCAAATGACTCAGGAGATTGAAACTTAGCCATCTTGTTGCTTCAGTCTTGTCTGCAGGGTGAAAGGGCGACTTCTGACACCATGTCATGAATTCACGGATTCATGGGAGGTATTTTAACACTGCTTTATTATGGGACTCACAACAGAGCATTACAGCGGAGCAGGCATCCAGCCAAGAGAAAACATGGCGACTGGCGTAAAGCATCTCATTGCCGTAAACAAGCAATGGTGATCAATATGAAAGCCAATAGCGTCTCCTAGTGGAGTTTATTAGAACATGCCATTTAACTCACATCACACTAAACTAATTAAATGGATCGAACAAAATAAATATGATCTGGAAAAGGTTTCTGGTCACAACATACTTGTACAATATGGAATGTACAATAATTGCTTCTTTCAAAAGCAACTCATGACACT
>NW_007578886.1:206465-208770 GCF_000690725.1 Stegastes partitus | reverse complement strand
GCTCATGTCACAAACACTACCACAATACTCTGTTCACCCCGTCCCCATAAAGCTGTGCGGTAAGAACCAGCTAGGGCTCCTCACAGAAACTACCCAATAACAAGACAAAATATTCAAGTTCGCAAGTTCGTACTTGCGAGTACGGGAGAACACATCGCTGTTTATGTGCAACTGGGACAGCAGCGTACTCAATTACTTCACCTCCTCGGCTCATCTACTCTGATTATCTTCACCATGAAAAACAACGAAATTAAAAGAAATACAATAACACAGCCCTGCCTATTTAATATATATATTAAAAAAAATATGTGTATATTTTGAGGTTTCTAAGGTCATTATACAATCTTTATTGAAGCCGTTAATTTTTTGACAGCAGTATCTGATTAACAGGTAAGATGTCGGAGGAAAATGTAATTGTGGCTTCAGCAATTCATATCAGACAATTCTTCTTTGGAATACAGTTGAAAATTTTTAATTACAAAAATACTTACATAGACAAGAGCTATGTACAACAAATATAACAATTAATAAACAGGGTAAATTTTGTTTTTATAAGATTTCATTTTATAACAGGACAAAAGTCTATTACAAAACATACAGATGAAAAAGGTTGTGCCTCTGCTCCTCCTGATGTTCTTCAGTGGAACTCGAAACAGATGCTCCGTCAGAAGGTCCAGGATGGAGCTGCTCATGTTCTGGGGAGTCTCCCAGCAGTCAGGAGGACGTTTAAGCCATTTTAAGCAGGGTTTATCTTGATAAAATGACCACATATTTGACGTTTATACCAAAACTTTCTCACCTAAAATAATCTTAAAACTACAGTTTGTGTCACAAGAACAATTTTATGTACAAAAAAAACGTGTGTTACCGTGGAAATTTTTCTCCTCGGCTGTTGCTGCTGGTTGCCGCGAAATGCATTCTGGGATACTTGGCTGTCTGCAGTCCACACAAGTCCGATCTGATGCAGACTCGATAATGTGGGCAGAGCGAGAACACATCCGGGTATTTCATCCATACTTGGTCGAATGCGTACTTAGAATTGGGTGAGAACTTGGTCTCCAACTGAGACCAAGTCCACAAAAACCCAAGTACGGACAAGTAAGCATATTGAGACACGGCTAGTATTTCACCGGGGGGGGCGAGAGGGGGCCAATCAGATTCCAGCAGGGGCCATGGCCCCTGTGGCCCCTCCCCTCCCTTTGCCTATTGTTATAGTGACAACATGACTAAGCAATTTGACTCTTATCTGTACACACTGACACAAGGACTTGTCATTCTGATGGCACTGACATGTTCATTGACAGATACACAGGGACAAAATTGTTGGTGCCCCTCGGTTAATGAAAGAAAAACCCACAATGGTCACAGAAATAACTTGAATCTGACAAAATTAATAACAAATAAAAATTCTATAAAAATTAAGCAATGAAAATCAGACATTGCTTTTGAACCGTGGTTTAACAGAATTTTTTTTTTTTTTTTGAACTTATGAAACAGGCCTGGACAAAAATTATGGTACCCCTAGAAAAGACTGAAAATAATGTAACCATAGGGACATAATCAATCACGGTGTGTCCTCTAATTAGCATCACAGGTGTCTACAAACTTGTAATCAGTCAGTTGGCCTATTTATAGGGTTACAAGTTGTCACTGTGCTGTTTGGTGACATGGTGTGGACCACACTAAACATGGACCAGAGGAAGCGAAGGAGAGAGTTGTCTCAGGAGATCAGAAAGAAAATTATACACAAGTATGTTAAAGGTAAAGGCTATAAGACCATCTCCAAGCAGCTTGATGTTCCTGTGACTACAGTTGCACATATTATTCAGAAATTTAAGATCCATGGGACTGTAGCCAACCTCCCTGGACGTGACCGCAGGAGGAAAATTGATGACAAATGGAAGAGACGGAAAATACGAATGGTAACAAAAGAATCAAGAACAATCCCTAAAGACATTAAAGATGAAGGTCAAGGTATATCAGTGTCAGATCGCACTATCCATCGCTGTTTTAGCCAAAGTGGACTTCATAGGAGACGACCAAGGAGGACACCATTGTTGAAAACAAATCATAAAAAAGTCAGACTTGAATTTGTCAAACTGCATGTTAACAAGCCACAAAGCTTCTGGGAGAATGACCTATGGACAGACGAGACAAAACTGGAACTTTTTGGCAAGGCACATCAGCTCTATGTTCACAGACACAAAAACGAAACATATCAAGAAACGAACACTGTCCCTACTGTGGAACATGGAGGAAGCTCTGTTATTTTCTGGGCCTGCTTTGCTGCATCAGATTGCTGCAC
>NW_007578886.1:204857-206390 GCF_000690725.1 Stegastes partitus | reverse complement strand
TGATGATGGGCTACAGCTGCTGTACTGGCCCTGCTTTGGATGCCTGTCCTCAGAACTGTCCCCCTGACCCTGTCTGGTTCACTGGTCTGACCCTCACATGGCTTCTTCTTAACTCTATTCAGGACTTTTGTGTGAGGGTTATAGACTATGTTTACTGTGTTTCTGGTTGTCTTTGCTTATCGTCTCTGTGTTTTGGTGGACGTGTTCTTTCTCTGCAGGCTGGGCAGAGCCGATCGGGGAAGGACGCTCTTGCGTTGGCAGCTGTGGCTCATCTGCTCATCAGCAGATGACCTTAAAAGCGATCGTCTCACAGGACTCCAGCGCCAGATGATTGTGATACCTCGCTAGTGGTACAGTCAGGCCACTTAGCCGCTGCTCTTACCTCGAGTTTTCTTCTAAGCTTGTTTTTCGAGTTTCGAGTAATTGTGTATTATCTCTGTGTTATCTCCAGCGTCCCTCCAGCATCCAGCTTTCTGCCCTACATGCCAGCCTCCTTTGCCACGAAGCCACAAGCCGGGATTCCACAAGTCACGGGCACCTTCACCAGAAAGATCGCTACACGAGCACCTTCACCTGGATACCTCCACGGGGAAATCTACACCCGAGCACCGTTCCCTGAGCACCGTTCCCTGAGCACCGTCACCGGGATATTCCCCCACGGATTCCTTCCCCAGCACAGCCACGGCAAAAACCCTCACACGGACTCCAGCACCGACGACCTCCCTCGGCACCCCCCCACGACCGGCACCCCTTCCCTGGATTCTTCCTCTGCCTCCTGGTGCCCATCACTCCCCCACCTTCCCTAAAAAAACCTGTTCCTCCAACCTTTTTCTCCGTCTCCCTTTTGTTCGGGTCCACACACACAGTCGAGGCCACGGGCCGTCACACTTTTGGGGTCTTTTGGACCCCAGGTCATTTGGTTTAGATGACAGGTATTGTTTTTTTGATTTTTAAAGATTTTAGTTTTAAATATAAAAAGAGGGGCATTTGTCATGCATTTGGAGCCAAAAATATATCAACTTATCAGAAAATATATTTAACATAGTATGAAAGTCTATAATGAATACCAACAATTATTTTGCACATATTCTTTCTTGGCATTCAATGGACCCTGAAAAACCCATGAAGGTCCTGAATAGGGTTAAGATAACTAACATAGTCTATGATAACTAACCATGCTGGCTGCGCCTCTTTCTGACATTTCTAACAGCCATGACTGCTGCTGTAACAGAGACTAAATGCGCCATTCAGTTGTAACTCAAACTTGGGATTGGGAATGACCTGGCTGCTCCCAAAACATCTCTGTGTAAAGTGTCTTCATTTAACATCAGCAGATTTTTCTTGTTTCTAAAAAAAAAAAAAAAGAAAAAAACACACCGTAGCAAGATTTCATGCCTCATAATCAATAATGCAGGCACCCCTTGATGGTTATTTATCATCTAGTTGGCACGTTTCATAAGCTTCTCTACCTAATAACATCAGCATTTTGTCAGCAAAATGTTAAATGATGAACTAGAGATAATGGCTAAATCT
>NW_007578886.1:190208-202247 GCF_000690725.1 Stegastes partitus | reverse complement strand
TTCTGGGCCTGCTTTGCTGCATCAGATTGCTGCACAGATTCAAGACACCCTGTACAATGAAATCTCAAGACTATCAAGGTATTCTAGAGAGAAATGTGCTGCCCAGTGTCAGAAAGCTTGGTCTCAGTCGCAGGTCGTGGGTCTCGCAACAGGATAATGACCCAAAACACACAGCTAAAAACACCCAAGAATGGCTAAGAGGAAAACATTGGACTATTCTGAAGTGGCCTTCCTGCTCAACCAATAGACTTTACATTGTAATGATGTCACAAAAATAGAACTAATGAAGTTTTACTGAGATGAAACCTCTATAAACTAAACAGCTGATCTTGTTTGACGTTGGAAGTGGCCTGTCTGTTTTTCACTTCTTGTGTTGTTTGTAGAGGATTGGAACAGAATGGTTAGATGAAGTACACCACCTTTCATGCCTGTGTGGCATGGAAAGTAAGTTTGAAGTATAAACTCGCCAACTACAGAAGGAAGCTCAAGCAGCTTGGATGCCCAGAGGTCGAACTAAATTCCTTAACAAATAAACCTGCAGACAAGAGCAGTCCTGCTTACGGTGTGAAGAAGCCCAGAAAAGCTGAGGTGAATTACTGCCCCTCCTACCCATCAGGTGAATCTGCAGAGACACTTGAAAAGATAAGAGAGGCCCTAATTTCAGAAGCAAAGAAAAGGAACAATGAGGACACAGCGGCAGCAATGATGGCCAAGACCTTTTCTCATAGAAGGCAAGAAGTTATTTGAGATGCACCCATGATTGCAGTTTTGAAAACCAGATGGCCAGCTCTCTTCAGTGTGCGTGAGGTAACTGAATAAGTGATTAAAAGTGTGTTCATATTTTAAATTCAAAAATAGTTTGGAAACATTTTGTTTTGGGTTATTTCTCCTTTGTAACAATTCTAATTGGTGTTGTATCATATATCGGTTCAAACTTGATTTGTCACCTTTACAACAAGATATAACATAAGGATTGTGCTTCTGTGGAATGAGCAATACAGCTAGTTGTGTAGGTAGCACCCAAAAAATGTTTCCAAACAATTTTTCCAAGATTTGGTGGAAAATTATAATTGTTAAACTAACTGGTTGTTTCAGTGCATTGATAGTTAAATTTCTCTGTACCAGGACCAACACGGGATCTTCTCACTGTGAGGCCACGGTGTTAACCACCGAGCTACTGTGCAGCCCGCAATACAGTTCCAGTTTTAGAAATAGAAATTTAAATTACATGATTCATAATTTTTGTTTTGTTTAGTGTATCTGTGAGCTCTGTGTTTGTCACTGTTTGAAGTTGTGAAACATGGACATTATCAGCAGACTGCAAAGCAGGGTGCAGAGGTTATCTTCAACAGTCACATGTGATGCATTCAGTTGCTTCAGAACATATCTTCCGTTCCACCCAAAAGCTTCATGTGGATCAATGTCACAACTGCAGGTAAAATAAAGGCCCAGGATTGTAGCACTTCCAGTTTTTATTCTTCCCCAGTTAATCTGTTGATCGTCCAATACGTTGATGCAGACTAGATTTTCAAACATTTTTATCCTTAACTTCATTATAAAATCCTTGATAATTTAATTAATTTAGACCTTAACAAGTTGAACTGGAAATGTCTTTTTGTTGAAGCCATTAACAACCGGTAGATAGCTGCATAATGGTGAAGAGAGTCACAAAAAGAGAAGTTATTCTGTTTTTGATGACGTTTATTTGTCAGCTCCAGTCTATTGTATATTAATTCTTAAAGAATTCAGCAACACCACAACATTTGGTAAGGGATGTAAAGATTTATAACATTTGGACTGGTGTTACAGTCTCAATATCTGTAATAAACGCTGTTGTCTTGTATTTCTGTCAACTGTTTTGAATATTTATTAAAGTTTTTAGTGTATTGATGTGGTATGAGAGGGCCAGGTCTGCTCCATGTAAAACCCTGCAGATCACCTGTATGGCATTCTAATAGGTTACCCTGTCTTTATTACAACGTGGGGATTGTGTCCAAACTGTTAACGTTTACATAAATCTTGGAGCAGCTGTGACCGACTGAAGACTGACAGAAGCGGCTGAAGACCTGCTCTGCTGCCTGTACTGACCGCGTGTCAGGCAAGACGAGCCTAATAATAGCCAAAACTCCGAGCCGGTCAGGAGGACGTGAAGGCAGCAGTGGGAGGGGCCTGTGTATCAAATAATCCCAAACAACCGAGAAGCTGGTTTCCACCTAAACAGTGTGACTGACCCAGAGTGTGGCTCGGTGCAGCTGCTGGCCGTCAGGGAGCTCACCACACCGGTAGGTTGCCGCTGCTGCTGCTGCGGTTCTCAGTTTACACTTTAAAGGGTTGAGTCAAAGGGAACAGCTGACTTAGTTATGTTAAACATGAGCTGGTTAGATCTGGATGCTGCCGTGCGTTATTATTACGTGAGTTTCAACTGTGAGCTGACAAGGACAACGAGAACTCTGTTACATAGGATCTGTGTAATTGAATATGAGAACATGTTCATAAAGAAGTTAAACAGTAACTTGATCGTCAGTGTGTCACAGCTTCATGCCGATGAGATCAAGTCTGTTGGTTTAACTATGCTTCTACTGTCCAGAAAACAAAATTACCCATTTAGATACACAGTGTTTCCTGATTTTGTGCTACAGTTGTCTAGTTCAATGCTGATGCCCTCCTTCCTCCAGCAGACCATCATGCAGAGTGACATGACGATGCCCTTGCTGGCCGAATGTGCCTCTGACCTCTCCAAGTCGCTGCCCCGGAGCCAGAGAGACCCTGTGATTGGCATCATCGGCTCAGGAGACTTCTCCCGCTCCCTTGCAATCCGGCTGGTGGGTTGTGGTTTCAGGGTGGTGGTGGGCAGCCGCCAGCCAAGCCGCGTTGCCAAGGGTGTGTTTCCTGACAGGGTGGAGGTACGATCCCAGAGGGAAGCGATACATGCTGCAGAGAGGGTGGTGTTCGCTGCAATCCACCCAGAGCACTACCACTCCCTGGTAGGGCTGAGGGAGATGCTGGCCGGGAAGGTGTTGGTAGACGTGAGCAATGCCACCACATTGACCAGTCACAAGCAGTCCAATGCAGAGACGTTAGCAGAGTTGTTCCCAAAGAGCAGTGTGGTGAAGGGCTTCAACGTGGTCTCGGCCTGGGCCCTGCAGACTGGAGCCCATGATGGAAGCAGACAGGTAGGGTGGAAGATGGGGTGAGATCAGGAAAAGCACTTAAATGAGACTACACAGACTAAAAAATCAAGAACAAAACAAAACAAACCAAAACCATAACAAAAGAAAAACATTTTGATCACTGCATGTAAGAGGTAACAACACTGTTACAATCATTTAATAGGACTGAGGTGGAATCTCTGCCAGTGGTGGTGCAGTGTATGTACATTACATGTGTGTATGCAGATCCTACAAGGCCAAATAACTGTACATTTGGTCAGTCCTGAGTTGAATGCCCGTTTTATTTCATTAAAATACAAAACAGAACTACCTAAACTAAACTAACACCTAAACTTTGCTCAACGTAGCTAGCTGAGCAGACCTCCCTTGCTCATTTTTGTTTATTAATTTCTTTTTTATCATAATGATGTACATTTGTTGAAGTTAAGTTAGTCAAATTAATAATTAAGCACAAAGTTAATTCAGTTTTTTGTAATTGTGATAAATAAGTCACTGAAATGAATTAGGAAGCAGTGCAGTGTCTGTGTCTGTGCAGGATCAGCCCGTTCACAGAAGACATTAATACCGGTCATAGTTGGAAAAGCACAGTTGTTATTAACAATGTTGAAGTCAGACATCTTTCGTGTTGGTGTCATTGTTTTCTCTACTTGGACAACTTAAAGGTGGTGTCTGTGATTCTGAAGAAAGATTGTTGATATTTATGTCATTAGCATATAATAGACTATCCTTCTTCCACTGCATGCTGTCCTGCCTATCTCCCCTTCTCCTTCCTTTCCCCTCATTTCTGTGCACAGGCACACATGCACAGGACCCACTGCAACAGCCATGTTGACATTAGTCAGAGTCACCTTTGATTCCCATTTACAGAGCCAGGACTCACACAGAACACACATGGACAGTGAGAAGATGTTCACTGAATTTGACAAAATGTGTATTAGATTAGTATTGCTCGTTCTAACTTTTAGAAGGTCTGCTGTGAGAAAGGCCTTTTCTGTCGTTTCTATCAAAATAAACTTTTTGGTTTAATAGTTTGATATAGTTGTAGCCTTTGTACAGCAGATTGATTTTTACATGACTGTAGCTCTATGATAATATTGTAATGTCAAGCTAAACTCAAAATTGTCATGTAAAAAAGAGTTGTACTGAAAACACAGTTTGATGTTTGTAAAGTTTGTTGTCAATGCGACAGATTTCATAAGTAGTGGCAATGTTCCATGCTCATGTGCTGTAAATTAAGCCCTTAAAATCTGGTCTTCTGTCACTTCTCCCCCCAGGTTCTGATCTGCAGCAACTGCTCTGACTCGAAAGCTATGGTGCTCGAGCTAGCGCGTCGCATGGGCTTCAGCCCTGTGGATCTAGGGAGTCTGTGTGCATCCAGAGGCATTGAAGAAGCCCCACTCATCCTGTTCCCCTCCTGGGGAGGTCCCATCTTAACGACCTTGATCCTCTTCATCTTTTTCTATGGATACATCTTTCTGAGGCACATACTGCTCCCCTATCTGGATCACAGAGAGAACAACTTCTACCAGCTGCCCCTGGTGACCGTGAACCAGACGCTGCCTGCGGTTGCCCTGGTTACACTGGCTCTAGTCTATCTACCAGGTATGGAACACAGTATAGACACAGCAGGCCACTGCAGAGCAAAAACATACTTGGTGAGGATTTTTCTTTTAAAGGCATAGTTAAAAATAAATTCTTGCACCAACTGTTATTAAAGTGTTCGCTCTGCCTCCACCCACCCCAACCTTTGACTTTGCTTAAACACTATAGAACTTCTCTATGCAACACAATGGCAAGTTGTCAGAGTAATTCAGGCAGAAATGTTCAAATTGATTCAGAAGTATAATGATACAGAAAGCCCCACCGTGCAAGATGACAGGATTGGTTTAGTTGGTTTCCTATGTATGAAATCTCAGATGTCTGAATCTGTGTTTTTGCAGCTATCATCAGTATATTGTTGTTTGAAGGTGGAAATATTCAGTTGTGGCGTTAACTCTTTGTTTTACTCATGATATGCTTTCCAGGTTATACAAAAACACCATGTGGTCATATTAATAAGGTTAAAAACTGGATTTTCAGGGAAAGTTCTACCTGTGCCTTGATCAATAAAGTGGTTGCATTAAAAGTAAGGTGGCCAAATTCAAAACAAGCATTTTTTCTTGTCTATCCCAGCTGACTCAGGGTGATGGCAGGCTCCCCTGGACAGGTAACCAATCTGTCACAGGGCTACACTTAGAGACAGACAACCAAGCACACTCACATTCACACCTACGGACAATTTAGAATCAGCAATTAACCTCAACATGTTTCTGGACCTTGTGGGAGGAAGCCGGAGAACCCAGAGAGAACTTACCCTGCAAGGGGAGAACATGCAGAAAGATCCCGGGTGTCCTCACCGGGACAAATCGGGGATCTTCTAGCTGCCAGGCCACGGTGCTGAAAAATCATACAGGCTGTGCATAGTAACATGGTTGGCCCCACCCTTCTCATTCTCATTGCTATCTTCTAAATGTCTCTCAGTAACTCTGTAGAACTCTTCAGGAAGAACTGCAATTTAGGATGATTCTTGTTAGTACGATAAGATCTTGTGTCATTACCTGGTCAGAAAAATCAACTTGAAAATGTCATGACTCAGTTTATACGATGAAGCTGAGCAAATATCAACTTCATTTTCTCAGACAAGGTCGCATGCTTGTTCTGCTGCCTCTTCACTCTAAATTAATTTCTCAACTTTGCATTTGTTCACCTCATGCAGAAACAAGCACCTTTATTTAAATGGAGGTGGGAGAAAATGTCTGCTGTGTTTCCTCAGGTCTGGTGGCGGCGGTGTTTCAGCTGGGCAGGGGAACCAAGTATAAGAGATTTCCTTGTTGGCTAGACTGTTGGCTATGCAGGCGAAAGCAGCTGGGCCTGCTGAGCTTCCTCTGCACTGCACTCCATGCCGTATACAGCATGTGTCTGACACTGCGTAAAGCTGCAGGGTACACTCTCCTCAACGCAGCCTACCACCAGGTGAGCACCCAGCAGGTATACACAATGGACCTGCTTGTATCTAGTATATTTTTCTCCGGCCTGATTGTTGAGGTGTCTCCTGAGGTGACCCTTTTCTGACCAATCATTTTCAGGTCAAAGCTGGGATTGAAAACTCCTGGGTGGAGCAACTGGTGTGGAGGGCTGACCTTTACCTGTCCTGTGGAATTCTGGGATTTGGAGTCCTTACTCTCCTGGCTATTACCTCTCTGCCTTCTGTGGGCAATGCTCTCAACTGGAGGGAGTTTACATTTGTACAGGTCAGCAGATTCCCTATATGTGTATATTAATAAAGATAATTTAATGTATCTAAACTCAATCATGGAGGGCTAGCTCCAATTTACAAATGGTAATGGTAGCTTTAGTCATTCCTTCTGGCCTTACTGGCTATGAAGTGATTCCCTCTGAGTCTAACACAGCAGCACATACCCCCTGTCATGCCTCTGCAAGGAAACTGAAAATTTTACATGTAAGACTGACTTCAGAAGTTACACACTTAATGTGTTTATGGTTGCTGAATGGGCTGCAAGGTGGCTCAGGGGTTAGCACCATCACCTCGCAGCTAGAAGGTCACCGGTTCGCATCCTGGGATCTTTCTGCATGTTCTCCCCGTGCAGCGAGGGATCTCTCCGGGTTATCCGACTTCCTCCCACAGTCCAAAAACATGGTGAGGTTAATTGGTGATTCTAAATTGTCCGTAGGTGTGAATGTGAGTGTGCTTGGTTGTCTGTCTCTAAGTGCAGCCCTGTGATAGACTGGTTACCTGTCCAGGGGAACCTGCCTTCACCCTGAGTCAGCTGGGATAGACTTCAGCCCCCATGACCCTAGTAAGGATTAAGGTGTAGAGATGATGGATGGATGGATGGATGGCTGCTGAATCATTACAGTGACCTTTAGCTTAACTTTAAAATAAATGTTTGCATAGAACGAGGATGTGGCTGTTTCTAAAATCACTTTCTTTTTGCCAGGTGTCCAAATTCTGACGCACACTGTTCAGGGCAAACGCATGTATCGTGTTCTGGTTTAGAGGGGTTAGAATTCTGCTTTAACACAATTGTCCATTACAATATGCTACCCTGCTATATACTGTAATGTTTGAGTGTATAAACATATCCATTACATAATGCCCATCCAAGATTCCACAGTGGTGTAGTAGTGTACACTACTTGCTGCCAACTATCCCACAATTCAGTGTGCAACATTTTATAGATGTGAAAATAACCATCGTGTGACGCAATAACTTGGATGTGATTTTGGATGCAGCCTGAGTCTTTATGGTTATGTGTCTATCAAAGGGTATTTTTTCCAAATGGTTTCAATGGGAGCACCACATATTTTACACTCATTTACAAAGACCAGCAGTGTAACGAGGTGCGTAGTGTGTATTCCATGTTAAGCGTGCTTTAATACCCAATAGTTGCTGAAATATAATGACTCAGTTCTCCTCAATGAATTTTGTCATCCCAGATTCCCTGACTGTTGAAGAGTTTTGATGTCTCTTCTTGTGTCTCCAGTCAGGACTCGGCTATGCTGCCTTAGCTCTCTCCACCATGCACACTCTCTTCTTTGGCTGGGACTTTGCCTTCTCCCCTGGGGCCTATCCATATTACCTGCCACCGGCCTATCTACTGGCCCTCATCCCACCCTGCATAGTCCTTGTTGGGCGCCTCTTCTTGGCTGTGCCATGCCTGACATTAAGACTGGCGAAGATCCGCAAGGGCTGGGAAAGCACACAATACTGGCCAGTCAATAACCAGGAGCCAGGAGGGTCACGTGAGGCACATCCTCAACAAAACTTTGATGATGTCTAGTGTGAAATCTAAACTCTGCCAGTCTGTCACTTCTCCTGCACTTTTTACAGCCACAGGGGGACATTCCTTAATGACTACCGCTTTTCTCTTTAACAATAGTAAGGGAAACACAGAGACAAGGAAAAAAAGAGTGTAGATCAGAGACATGACCTTTCCATGATCCTGGAGATCCATCATCTGTACACCAAATAATCCTCTGTAGGGTTGCGGGGGGCTGGAGCCTATCCCAGCCGACTCAGGGCTACACAGAGCGACAAACAAGGGCACTCACATTCACACCTACGGACGATTTAGAATCACCAGTTAGCCTCTGTGGAGGAAGCTGCACAGAAACTCCACACAGAAAGATGCCAGGCCCAGGCTGGGACATGAACCAGGGATGTTCCAGCTGTGAAGCGACAGTGCTAACAACTGACCACTGTGTAGCCCCCATCCTGGAGATCATGATCCTTAATAATGTTCTGATGATTTCAAAGCAAGATTTTTGATGTTTCTTTTTTTTTGTTTCTGAAAATGTTTTTAAAATTGACAGTAGTCAGACAGGAAAATTCAGACAAAGAGCTTCACTAATAGAACAAACTAATGACTGTACCAGTTTAATTGGGTAATTTGGCAATATTAGTTAGGTATAGGGGCTGCAGGGTGGCGCAGTTGGTTAGCACTGTTGCCTCGCAGCAAGAAGGTTGCCGGTTCGCGTCCCGGTGGGGGCACCGGAATCTTTCTGCATGGAGTTTGCATGTTCTCCCCTTGCAGCGTGGGTTCTCTCTGGGTTCTCCGGCTTCCTCCCACAAGGTCCAAAAACATGTTGAGGTTAATTGGTGATTCTAATTGTCCATAGGTGTGAATATCAGTGTGCTTGGTTGTCTGTCTCTAAGTGTAGCCCTGTGACAGATTGGTTACCTGTCCAGGGTGTCCCCTGCCTTCACCCTAAGTCAGCTGGGATAGGCTCCTCTTGTGTGATGTCACAGGAGGCAGAGCCATAGGCTGACTTCTGCAAACAGGAAAGTTTGCAAACAGTCCAAAGCACTGTGTATTATGCTATCTGTCTAGTGTTTAGAAATGCAACTGTGACCCCATATGTGGTTCACACCAAGAAGACAGTATGGGTTGTATGTCCATCACTTGTTTTTTATGTCATTATTTTTACAGTTGTAAGCAGATGAACAGTGTGCTCTAGTGATGTGTCATGCGCCAAAGCATCGACTCTAAGAGCCGATGCTTTACAGTGAATCAGAAGAGCTCCCATCAAGTGAGAGCCAGCTCCAGACTTTCATTTTCTGCTGCTCAGTGGCTCAAGCTGAGCTCATGGCAGAACTTTGTTTTGATTGGCAGCATGGCGGCCTTGTGGCCAATCACATGTGAGGATTTCGTGCCACAGCTGATGTTATAATGGAGATGCGATGCTATCATGAGGAGCCCCTCATCCAAAGAGCAGAAGAGCCACTGAGCTGGTGGCAGACTGAGGCCTCAGTCTTCCCCCACCTGGTGAAGGTGATGGAGGGGAGACAACATCTGTTTCCTCTGAGAGAGTCTCACAAACAGTGCAGATAGTAACCGAGAGGAGAAACAGCATCAGCCCAGCAAGGCTGAGACATTTAATTTTTTTGAATGCAAACCTGCACTAAGGACATACTGTTTGGTGTTTGAACTGAGTTTTGTTCTGTTTCTGTTCTGGTTGTGTTCTGGTTCTGCTCTGTGGGTGTGTTTGCAGTGTTTTGTTCATTTGCTTTCATGTTAAATTAAGATTAAAAGTTTGATTACAATGTTAAACAAAAGTAAGAATGGCTGCTTTTGTAACATAAAAATACACAAAATTAGGCCATTATAAGGCTTCTCATAAAAACAGTAAATTCAAAAGGATTTATCAACACAGAGCATTCACTGTAAACCCAGATTTTGATTCAACTCAAACAGACTGAGTTCGTTCTACTTAAATGTGTCTAATTTATTGACATTACTTGTTAATTCTGATTAAGCTGAACTTTTCCATGTCCTTTCTTATTGTAATTGTGTTTTTAAGTCCAATCAGTAGTTTCTACTCAAACAAACCAAGTTCTTATTACTTAAACGTGTAATTTCTTTACAATAATTGTGAATTCTGACTAAACTGTATTTTTAATGGCCTATCTTATTGTAATTATGTGTTTGAGCTCAAACAACTCAATATCATCAAGTTTTTCCTGTTTCTAATGCATTGACGTCACACATGTGCCCGCTAAAAATCTAGTTTATACCAGTTTTGACAGAGTGGCATTGATGAGCAGAGCTTTTTGACCAAGCAAGTTGTTCAACTGGAGTTCAGCCACAAAAACGGTAAGTTGGAACTTGGCATTTATTGAACATTTTGTTCAACATTTTTCTAATACAATACAACAAAGGCAGCTTTGTACCGGGTGAATGATAAATAACCAGCTAACTCTGCCCCACACTTTCTTAGTTAACGTTAGCGATGTGCTAGCTAGCGCCAGTAATGGAAATTGTATGTTGCTCCCACACAGCTAATGCAAGTTGAGCTGAGCCGGACACCTGAAGCAGCTACCTATCGTTAGCTCAACCACGGACCAGCGAACATCCCGATAACTTGGCGCAGATCCCAGCTGCTATGCTAAGGCGTATTCTATTGTGTAATGCTGGGTACAAGTACGCGGAGTCCGCCCGGTCATAAAAATTGAGCTTTACGCCAACGTGTCCGGCGACCATCTGCTTTGGATACGCTTCGAGTCCGCGGTGTCGGCTCTGTCTGAAACTTATTTCCTCTGTTGCTTCCAGATAACTGAAGTCGAGCTGAGACGGTGAAGCAGCTAGCCACAGACCTGCAAACATCCTGGTCGTTTGGTGCACACAAGCTCACATTATTAGTTAGCTAATTAGCTTTAATTTCTGAATTTGAGAACTGGTGCCTAATTAGGCTCCTTCCATTTCTTGTTGGTCAGTATGTTCCTCCGGGGGAAAAGGCATGGGAAGTTCTCATGCTTGTCAAAGACATCGTGGAGTTAGTAGTTGCCCCCAGGTTTACTGAAGACACACTCTACTTCCTGGAGTGCAAGTTGTCAGAACACAGAGAACTACTGCAGTCTACATTCCCAGAGTTCAGATTACGACCTAAGCACTACATTGAACATTACCCTCAACTTATTAAGGCATTTGGTCCACTGTGTGATGTATGAACTGTGCGCTTTGAGGACAAGCATAAACTTTTCAAAAAGGTTATCCGTGGTGCTCAGAACTACAGGAATGTAGCCCTTACACTTGCCGTGAATCGCCAGAAAGCAGTCAGTTATCATTGGGACTCAAGTTCATTTTTCAAACCTTCAGTCGAGATGGAGAAGGTCACTACAGTCTCTGTATCATCTTTCCCTGAGAACATCCAGAGGGTACTCAGTCAGAAAATTCACAAGCCAGCAGCAGTTCTTGTCACGTCATCCATGTGTCTAGAAGGTGTTACATACAAGGCAGATTTGGTAGTCTCTGCTGGATCCTGCTCAGGTCTTCCTGAGTTTAGGCAGATTACACAAATTGTTGCAGTTCATACAGAAATCATGTCTGTGTGCAGAGTAATGAGTGCATGGCACCATGAGCACCTTAGATCGTATGAACTTTGCTGCTCTGATTTAACCCCACCCTTGTGTGTGGTTCCACTGTCAGAGCTTAATGATGTTTTCCCCCTTTGAGAATACAGAATAGGTGGGAAACTAATGGTGACCCTCAAACATTATATTCTGTGTTGAACAATCTCTCTCTTTCTCCCCAGATGGCAGTGCAACAGAGAATGCTTATGAGAGTTATCTTCAATGAAGCAGACAACTACAACTTCAACTTACAGTTTAAAGATCCCAACTTTGACAATGAACTGTGCAATCTAATAGAGATATCAGAGCTGCCTGAGCGACCTACCCTTAAAATCATTCCATTACTTTCTCTTGTGGAGGTGCCTGTCCCGCGATTTACATCAAGTGAAGAACTAAGCGACACACCCAGCCAGGCAGACCTCTCCAACTCTTCTCTGGAAAGACAACGCCAGTGGAGGT
>NW_007578886.1:178851-189986 GCF_000690725.1 Stegastes partitus | reverse complement strand
AGCTCACATTATTAGTTAGCTAATTAGCTTTAATTTCTGAATTTGTTTTTTTGTTACCTTACTAAATGTTACCTGTCATGCCTTCTCAGGGTTTTGTTATTTAGCTAACGTTAGCCTGTTGACAATTGTGTTCATTTGGAAAGCCAATTTAAAATAGTTCTTTTCAGAAGCTTTACACTGTTAGCTAACTGTTGTTTTTCCTTGTGACTTCCATGTATCTTTCGCTTGCTGAAGATGGAGTGGAAGTGTAAATACTGTGGTTTTATTAGTGGGAAGAGGACGCAGCTATTTAAATACTACCGGTTAAAACATGGAAGTTACACAAGGACAGTAAAATATGACTGTCAAATTCTGCTGTCAGTTTTGTGAATTCAGTGAGCCCTGTTCTGAAACTGAATTTTTCACCCACCTCCGAAGCAGACACTTGAAAGTTAAGAAAATGGCCTTCCTACAAGTGATGAGTTCACTATTGCCATTGGGCTGTACATCAATGACTTTGAAGTCGCCAATCCGTTAGGAACATCAAAGAAGAAGCATAAGATGTGTGCTGTGTACTGGATAATTGCTAATATGCCATCAAAATACAGAGGATCACTCAACTCTATCCAACTTGTTCTTATATGCAACACAACCACTGTAAAAGAATGTGGTTATGCTAAAGTGCTGGACCCACTTATACATGATCTGATGTCACTAGAAAAAGATGGTGTTTATATAGAGGCCTTAGGTGCAAGTGTAAAAGGAACTGTTTTGCATGTAGCTGCTGACAACTTTGGTGCTCATGCACTGGCAGGATTCTTAGAGAGCTTCTCTGTTGATAAGTTCTGCAGAGTCTGCATGGCAAGTATAAATGAAATTCAAGAACAAGAAGTGCACTCTGGTGCCTTTGAGCTCAGAGACAAAGACAGGCATGGCAGACAAGTGCAGGAAGTGGTGGAAGACCCAGAACTTGGTAGAACATATGGTGTGAAAAAAGAGTGCCCTTTGACTGCAAAACTGGAGCACTTTCATGTTGTTAAGGGTTACCCTCCTGACCTCATCTGATCTTCTGGAGGGCATAGTCCCCGTAGAGTTGTCTTTGTGCCTGTCGGATCTCATTTCCAAGGGATATTTTGACCTAGAAACACTGAATCAGGCTATCAGGTCCTTTACATACACCTTTACTGACAAAACTGACCAACCATACCCTATTACAAAGGGCTTCTCCACAAAAGGCACAATCGTCGGAAATGCACATGAGAACTGGTGCCTAATTAGGCTCCTTCCATTTCTTGTTGGTCAGTATGTTCCTCCGGGGGAGGAACATACTGACCGTCTTTGTCTTTGACAAGCATAAGAACTTCCCATGCCTTTTCCCCCGAAGACATTGTGGAGTTAGTAGTTGCCCCCAGGTTTACTGAAGACACACTCTACTTCCTGGAGTGCAAGTTGTCAGAACACAGAGAACTACTGCAGTCTACATTCCCAGAGTTCAGATTACGACCTAAGCACTACATTGAACATTACTCTCAACTTATTAAGGCATTTGGTCCACTGTGTGATGTATGAACTGTGCGCTTTGAGGACAAGCATAAACTTTTCAAAAAGGTTATCCGTGGTGCTCAGAACTACAGGAATGTAGCCCTTACACTTGCCGTGAATCGCCAGAAAGCAGTCAGTTATCATTGGAACTCAAGTTCATTTTTCAAACCTTCAGTCGAGATGGAGAAGGTCACTACAGTCTCTGTATCATCTTTCCCTGAGAACATCCAGAGGGTACTCAGTCAGAAAATTCACAAGCCAGCAGCAGTTCTTGTCGCGTCATCCATGTGTCTAGAAGGTGTTACATACGAGGCAGATTTGGTAGTCTCTGCTGGATCCTGCTCAGGTCTTCCTGAGTTTAGGCAGATTACACAAATTGTTGCAGTTCATACAGAAATCATGTCTATGTGCAGAGTAATGAGTGCATGGCACCATGAGCACCTTAGATCGTATGAACTTTGCTGCTCTGATTTAACCCCACCCCTGTGTGTGGTTCCACTGTCAGAGCTTAATGATGTTTTCCCCCTTTGAGAATACAGAATAGGTGGGAAACTAATGGTGACCCTCAAACGTTATATTCTGTGTTGAACAATCTCTCTCTTTCTCCCCAGATGGCAGTGCAACAGAGAATGCTTATGAGAGTTATCTTCAATGAAGCAGACAACTACAACTTCAACTTACAGTTTAAAGATCCCAACTTTGACAATGAACTGTGCAATCTAATAGAGATATCAGAGCTGCCTGAGCGACCTACCCTTAAAATCATTCCAGGGGCGCCCATATAGCTCACCTGGTTGAGCGGGTGACCCATGAACAGGGGCTACAGTCCCCGACGCAGCGGTTGTGAGTTCGAATCCCGCTCATGACCCTTTGCTGCAGGTCTCTCCCTCACTCTTCTCCCCCCTTTCCTGTCCCTCTCCACTGCACTAAATAAAGGCAAAAGCCCAAAAAAATATATTTAAAAAAAATAAATAAATCATTCCATTACTTTCTCTTGTGGAGGTGCCTGTCCCACGATTTCAAGTGAAGAACTAAGCGACACACCCAGCCAGGCAGACACTCACATCCTCTCCAACTCTTCTCTGGAAAGACAACGCCAGTGGCCAGAGGTATTTGATATGTATATACTGAAATTTTCTGTCGACGTGGAATATAGACTGCATCAAGCAAACCTGCTCCATCTCAGGGATGGAACGCACCTCATTCCATTAAAGGAGCTCGAGCACGACATCCTCGAGAGGCTGGCCAAGACCATATATGCTTTGAAAGCATACCCAACAAATGAGGAAATGATACTGTAATGATTCGAGGTAAAGAGGAAGAGAGCTTGGTGTAGTACCAGTTTGTGAGGCAGATTTTTTTGTCTCTTCATGCCATCACTGAGGACACACACTAGAAACCTATGAGGCCATGGCTTTGTTTCTTTTGTTGTTGAAAAAAATATGAGATATGTTCAATTAAAAAATATTGGATCAGTGTAACATGTCACTTGTATGTTTGTATTTTACATGGCTATTGATTGAAAGACCTATTTTGAGTTTCATGAACTAAAAAGGTTAAGTTTGGTCAGTTAGAATAAACAGTTTAGTTGAATTGGTAATGGAGTAATGCCTACTTAACAAGCTGAGTTAAATTAACTGATAGGGATTGATTGTTTAAACTAAGTGTCTTGAGTTACTGTAACTCGGTTATTATCACATTCAGCTTAAATGTTCTATTCACTTCCATTATGGGCTCAAGTACATTGAACGTAGTTCACTTGACTTATTTAACTAATGCTTCATTACTTAAAAATTTTAAGGCAACGAGTTACCTGGATTTTTTAAAGTAGATTCTACTTATCCGAGTTTACAGTGTTCATATTGGCCAAGTTAGGCTAAAATATGAGGCAACAGATGATAATAAATTAAGAGCCATTTGGGAGCCGAAAGAGCCGGCTCTTCTTTGGGAGCCGTGCCACAAGATCCAGGTCTTTGAAAAGAGCCGAACTTCCCATCACTACTATGCTCCTATTGTCTGTAGTCGTTACACAAAGTGTTGTCGCACTTTGCCAGCCCATTCTGTAGAACATAATCTGGCTGTATCATTCTGCTGTAGCTGGAAAAAAAAACACTGTGACCTGTTAGTATTTCTTTAAATCAATCACAGTTGTCATGAGCAGAGCTAAGGGAAGGATGCGACTTTAGTGCTGGTTGGAATTCTTGTGGTGAAACAGTTGCATGGGGATGAGCACTGTGATTAAAATGGTTAATCAAGCAAAACAGAGCTGTCTTACAACACGATCCAAATCATCAGCAAAACTTTCAGTTTAATTTTTTTATGCTGTCTGTTGTTACCTAGAGGTGGTTGTTGTTTCCCGCGGCAAAGAAAACTAACAGGCAAATAGCAGAAGAGAGGAGAATGCAAACTGAAATAATCAGCCAATGATGGGCTTTTACCAGCAACCTACATCACACTAGTGTGTCAGACGACATGGAGTAAGAAAAGGTTAAAATATATATAACCACCAAAAGGAATCAGAATCAGAATCAGCTTTAATGGCCAAGTACGTACACAACATTCAAGGAATTTGGTTTTGGCTGTTGGTGTTGCCCTAGGAAGGAGTGAGAGATTATAGCATGTGGCAATAGGCATGTCATAAAATGTTAAAGGGAATGTAAATCTCAAGTGTTAGCTTTGGTCAAGGTGTGAGGGCTGTGGATTCTATGTTGTGTTTTTGGGATTGTTTTTTGTCTCTCATTTCACAGAAGATCGACGCCAGATGATTGTGATACCTACCTTGTGGTATTGTCAGGCCGCTAATTGCTTCACCTCGTTGAGCATTTCTAGTTCTCTTGGATATTCTCTAGTCTCGAGTTAATCGCACGTTTGTTTTGCCTGCTTCCAGTTTTCCTCCTCGGCTCCAGCTCTCAGCACTCCTCCAGACACTCCAGCGCTTCACACCCACGGGACCTCACAGCCACGGGCACCTTCTTCGGGAGAACCATACACGAGAGCACCACCTACGAGCACCGTACCCTGAGCACCGGACCCCTGCGCACCACCCTGGTTTCCTCCTTCACGGCTCCCTCTCCACATCAGGAAAACCCCGCGGATTCTGGCACTCACAGGCACCGGCTCCTCGTACACCACCCCTGGGACCCTCTTCCTCAGACCCTGGCACCGAAGGCTCCACTCCTCCCCTTCCACGGTCTACGTCCCTGCACCGGATCCCCTCACTGGGTTGTTCACCTCTCCCTCATGTAAAATAAAACCTTTTTGCTAAACCTTTCCCTTGTCTCCCCCTTCGTGTGGATCTGCCCTCACAGTCACCGTGCACGACCCGTCACACAAGGCTGCAGAAGGCAGTTGTGGGCTTTCAACAGCATGAGGTGAAGAGAGCTAATGTAACACTTCCTTACCAAGACACGTTTGTCCTCCTGACACTAACAGATGTTGTACATTTGACTCACATATTGCATGGTGGTACAGTTCAACTTGTTCTATGACACCTATCCAGGTGGTTTTCTTCTGACTAGATACTTGCTGGTGTTGTATGTACTCTCAGCTGTATGTCACTTTGGACAAAAGCATCTGCTGACTAAAATTGTAGAATTGTTGTAGAATTAGAGTCTCTGTACTTATGACTTCTTATGTTTTGCCTTCTTTACTATCTTAGTTTTCGACTACTTTATCCTTACACTGCACTACAGTTTCAAGAGAAGTGTATTTTTCACTTTTTCAACTTTAGTGATGTATCCCTTTTAAGTTTTAGTATACAAAACATAGGGTCCGTTTCTAAAATGTGTATATCAAATATTTGTGCAGCATGACAGGATACGCAATCCATTAGAAAAATCAAGAATGTTTGACACAGAGGGGGGTGCATCTTTAGGAACAGTCACTGAGTTAAGCCTGAATGTGTCTGACAGCAACCAGCTGCAGAACATACATCATCATACATCATGAATGACAGTTTATTATATGTTAATCTTTTCATTATTTGTCAATTAATTGTACCATTAGTGCGCAACTTTTTTTTTTTTTTGATAAATGATGTATAGCATTATACCAGTCAATACAGAAGACATTCGAGTTTGTAGCCATGGTTGTGCAGGACTTTATACTGCAGTGAAAAATGAGCCTACAGTGAGAAAAAAAAAGTGACAAGAGATAATATACCAGAAATTGCTTCGGGCTTAGAGGGTTAAAAATGTAGTGTTGATATTCAGCAAGTGCCAATGGGCACTGACCATGAACTGCAACATTCCTGGTTCATGTCTTCTCAGGGACCTTTGCCTCTTGTCATTGCACGTTTCTGTTTGTCACTCTTTTTCCTCTGTTGTTGCAACATAAAGACATTAAATTCCCTAGTCTCTACATGCAAATATTTCTACCAATTATCACAATTTAGATGACAGGTCAAAAACATGACAAACACAGCTAGATTGGATTCACTAAGCTGCAGGACCTCAGACTGTCCTCCTCCCTGTGCAAGTGGGTCTACAGCTTTTTGACCAGCAGACCACAGATGGTTCGAGTGGGGAATCACCTGTCCCCCTCAAGCACCCTGAACATTGGTGCCCCCCAGGGCTGTGTGCTGAGCCCTCTGCTGTACTCACTGTACACCAATGACTGCCTGTCCACGTCAGACTCTAACACCATCACTAAG
This sequence comes from Stegastes partitus, assembly GCF_000690725.1. Lineage (NCBI taxonomy): Eukaryota > Metazoa > Chordata > Actinopteri > Pomacentridae > Stegastes > Stegastes partitus. Next base: position 183,814 of record NW_007578886.1, on the reverse strand, counting down.
TTTGCTGACGACACAGCAGTGGTGGGTCTGATCTCCAACAACAACGAGGAGGACTATTTGATGGAGATCACCCACCTGGAGGACTGGTGCAGAGACAACAGCCTCCTCCTGAACGTCAGCAAGACTAAAGAGCTGATTGTGGACTACAGCAAGAAGTAGCAGAGGGCATGCCACCCACTCAGGATCAGCGGGACAGAGGTGGAGCGAGTGGAGAGCTTCAAGTACCTGGGTGTTAAGATCACGCAGGACCTGACGTGGTCCTATCACATCAACACCCTGGTGAAGAAGGTTCGACAGCGTCTCTACCTCCTCAGACACCTGAGGAACTTTAAGTTCCCTCTCAAGGTGATCAGGAACTTCTACGCCTGCACCATTGAGAGTGTTTTGGCTGGGAGCATCACCACCTGGATGGGCAGCAGCACCCAGCAGGACCTCTTGGCCCTGAGGAGGGTGGTCCGCTCGGCTGAGTGCACCATCAGAACCACCCTCCCCAACCTGCAGGACATTTACACCAAACTATACAGGTTAAAGGCCAGGAAGACTGTGAGTGAGCCCAGCCACCCCAGCCACAGACTGCCACAGACTCTGCTGCCGTCAGGGCGGCGTTACCGCTGCCTGAAGGCAAACACAGAGAGGATGAGGAGGAGCTTCTTCCCTCAGGCTGTCCGCCTGCTGAACTTGAAACAATAGACTCAATAGACAATCAAACCGTTCACTTTGCACTTTCACCTTGTATATATACATGTATATAATATTATTGTTATTTTCTTCATTTGTTTTATTCCCTTTTTGCACTGTTTGGGAATTGTATTTATTTATTTATTCTGCTATTTCTATCTTTCTCTCTCTCTCTCTCTCTATATATATATATATATATATATATATATATATATGTGTGTGTGTGTGTGTGTGTGTGTGTGTGTGTACATATATATATAGATATATACTTTCACATATATATTTTTACTTCTTGTGTGTGTAGGAGCCAGAATGATTGTTTTCCTTCTTTATTAATTTCTGTTCTTCTTGAATTAACCCCATCTAGTGGCTGAAGGATGGGGATAAAAGCATGGGAGACGGCCAGGAAGGTGTGGCCTGCCACAAAGAGACCACAACTCACATCCAAGGCCTGCAGCCCCATTCATCCTGAGTTTTTCTTTAACATCCTAAGCCTTTTTGTTTCTTTAAAGAATTTTTAATGTTACATAAAGACATTATTTTCAAACATTTTTGCTGTGGACATTGTTTTCCCTAGTTTTTTCCCCTTTTTTGGATGTGTCGAGTCAGACGTTTCTGCACAGCCACCACAGTGGCTATGTAGGCTCAGGAATAGCCACTTATTCCTTATTCTTATTTATCTTGTTATTATTATTGCTTCAGTGTGGAACAGGTACACAACGCATTTCACTGCGCGTTATATCGTGTATGACTGTGTGACCATTAAAAGACATTGAACCTTGAACCTTGACTTGCAGTTTACTGTGCAGAAAATTTACAAGGCAAAGCAAACTAGCAGAAGACAGCAGCTAAGATCAAATTGTGGGTTCTCTGGTGAAGTAACAGGCAGGGCAACGACACTTTGGAATTCTGGAAACAGCTAGGGAGTAATCTGGTAGAGGGATGAGTGATGACGGCTGGTGATGTGTACAGTATGTAGGAGGGGTTGATGAACTAAAGGAGAACAGGAAAGCGGGTAGGCAGGAAAAAGTGAGGAAAAGGTGAAAGTAGCCAAAGCTAGGCCTGTAATGATGGGACAGTTAACGTAGCAGCTGGACCGAGACAAATATTACAAATGCTGTGGTTTGCTTGAGGAGGAGCCAAGCATAGACACCAATAAGGACAAGACCAGAAGCTCAATGAACAAAGTGGGTTTTTTTTACAATATGTAAAATACCAAGGTGAACCACTATATATGGATCCAAACAGGTGAACAGAACAACCCAAGGGAATGAGCTAGGCAAAGTGAGCACAAAAGCTAAAGGCCAAGTTAACCAGGGTAGCTGACCACAGAAAACCAAGAAACGCAAAACTCAGAGGAGACAGTTGATACACCCTAAACACGTGGAGCACACACATGGGAATATGAATCCACTGGGAAGACACAATGCTCTAGTTACTGGCTGAACTAGGAAACAGGCCAAGAGATTATCCATGGAGCTAAGAAACCAACACGAGACAGGACTAAAGGCTAACCAAAACCCAGTGTAACCAGGCAAGGAGAGCTACAAGGAACATCGCTGAGGGAATTGCAAGGACTGGTAAACTTAGCTGGCAGATTAGGGCAGGGAAGGTACAGGCAGGAAAACCAGAAGGCTTGTTCAAGGTTCCAAGGGTTTTTAAAAGCATGGCAGCAGAAAGAGGCAGTGAATGGTCCAAAGTGAAGAGTGGAGGACAAGGCAACTTGTCGAAATGATTTGGAAAGTTTTAGAAATGTAGAAATGTTTTAAAAGAAATGTGATCAGAAAGAGAGCTACCATTATGCTTTTGACCGAAGCTATCAAAAGAAGTAGGAACCTCAAGTAAGAATCATTTCACTACCATTGAGCTTGTTGCTTGTCGCACAGTGCCTCAAATGAGATGGATATGATATTATGCAGGGCCTGTAAACTAGGTGTTATATATTGACGAGTCTGGAGGCTTGCTTTGCATGTGAAACATCACATTTTACTTGGAACCATTACATGCACTGACTGCATCAGCTCCGGCATACCGCACGTACCACAACACACGTCACACACCTCCGTGTTTACGTATACCAACAACACGGGTGCCTGTTAGGCACTAACCTTAATACATCACACTAGGTAAGAATACTTTTTCAATGCCATTCTATGCCTGTGGTTTGAAGACATTCACTGAGATTTTCTGAGACCGACAAATTCACAGTTGACATTCTGCTTGATCTTTGGTCATTAGCTGGTGCTGCAGTCTTCCATACTCCAGTAGGGGTGCCTGCTTTTCAAAGGACAATGAATAAAGTGTCAGTAAAAGACAACCAGTTTTTAAATAAAAGGGGGTCATAATTGAAAACATGCAGGTTGAGGTAAATAGAAAAATCTCAAATTCTATTTAAAAGTGTAATGTAATATGTATATTAGCTTCCAATGTGAGTGTGCTGGTTGTCTGTCTCTACGTGTAGCCCTGTGATAGACTGGTGACCTGTCCAGGTGACCCTGCCTTCACCCTGAGTCAGCTGGGATAGACTCCAGCCCCCTAGTGAGTATTAAGAGATGTGTAGATAATGGATGGATGGGCATTAGCTTCCATGGTATGAATGAAAAAATACAAAACAACTAAAATCTTCACCAATTAAAAGTCAAATGTGACACTATTTGACTTTGACAAAAGATGTATTTAGTGTTCATTGGCTTAGAAATTTGGAATACTGTTTTATTTAAAATTGGTTCAATGAATATGTACATATATAAATAAATGTTTCCAAAAAATAAATTAATATGGCTATAAAACAAATCCTCAAACATACAAATATGGCAATAAATATATCATGTAATTGTTGAACAACTTTTTTTTTTTTTTTTGAAATTCCACATTTATTTATTTCCAGAGACTTTTATCTCCTAATCTATTTCCACTCCTAATATTCAAATGAGGGTCAGGGGTATTTCACACATCGAGCCCAAAGCCTATAGCAAGATGGATGAAGCTTTCATGTACACCTGTCTGTACCAGCCTGACTCCTGACAGGTATGTGAAGTCGATGCTAACAAAGTTAGCCCCCATAATTCAAAGTCAACTTTATAATCACAAAGTACTCTTAGTAGGTCATTACATACAGTCTACATCAGGCAATATTACATATAGAAGTTACTGCGTCTAAGTTACCATTAATCTGTGAATAACCATTTATGGTAAAATATGTTCCAACACTGTTAGTAGTATCATATCAGATCATGTTTATTGTCAGTTTTGCTGTACATACATAGTACAGGCAAGATGAGAGAGCGTTTCTGCAGGATCCAATTACTTAAAGCAATTTAAATAAACAAGTATTTGCCTATCTAGATCAGCAGTTCAGCATTCTGACAGCTTGTGGCATGAAACTGTTGATCATTCTGGAGGTTTTTCTTTTAATGCTCTGGAAACGTTTGCCTGATGGCGGCAGTTCAAGCAGTTTATGGAGAAGGTGTGAGGAGTCCCCAACAATGTTCAGTGCTCTGCTCCTGCAGCGGCTCTGGAGAAGTTCTTGGACAGAGGTTAGGGAAACGCCGATGACCCTCTCAGCTCCTCTAACGATCCTCTGCCGGGCTTTTCTGTCTGACATACTGCAGCATGTAGTATAAACTGGAAGCTATTTTTAGCAGGTCCTTTTTATTTTGTTGCTAATGACTGGAATGAAAAACATCTGTTGGACCGACGCTTTCTCTCTTTCAGAAGAAATAGTGTTACTGAGGGCAAACCACCATGGAGCCACACATCCACACTGCACCACAGAGCTGAGCAAGCTGTTTCTCTGTTGCTTTTTCATGTAAAACAGTTCAACAGCTGAGCTGAGGGAAGATCATTGTCTGAAGATCATCTAACAAGGCTGCCGTTTGTTTTCCTTTTCCTCTGTAGCCTGCAGTATGATGCACTAGTACAGAATAAAGTAGAATGAGCTTTATTGCCCAGCCATGGCAGAAAAACTGTCTTTGAGCTCATTGATGTTACAATCCGGCAAAAAGGCTATGACAAAAGATAGGAGACAACACAGGTATTGCCAAAAGAAAGTGTTATCTTTTATTAAATAATAATTTAATACTGACAAAGTCAGATGTGTAAGTCAGTGATATCAGTAGTGTAGCTGTGGATGTCTGGATGTGATGTGGTGCGAGGTGTTGTCTGCTGTCGAGACACACCTCGGCCAGGTATCTCTTGTAAAAGAGATTCCTAATCTTCCTGGTTAAATAAAGGTAATATTTCCATCCATCCATCCATCTTCTCCCGCTTATCCGGAGTCGGGTCG
>NW_007578886.1:162355-177848 GCF_000690725.1 Stegastes partitus | reverse complement strand
TAACAGAGGGCCCTGGACCCCATACTCCCGAAGCACCCCCCACAGGACGCCACGAGGAACACGGTCGAATGCCTTCTCCAGATCCACAAAACACATGTAAACTGGTTGGGCGAACTCCCATGAGTCCTTGAGCACCCGATGGAGGGTATAGAGCTGGTCCAGTGTGCTGCGACCGGGACGAAAACCAGACTGCTCCTCCTGAATCCGAGGTTCGACTATCGGTCGGATCCTCCTCTCCAGTACCCTGGAATAGATCTTACCGGGGAGGCTGAGGAGTGTGATCCCTCTGTAGTTGGAACACACCCTCCGGTCCCCCTTGTTAAACAGAGGGATCACCACCCCGGTCTGCCAATCCAGAGGCACTGTCCCCGACCGCAACGCGATGTTGCAGAGACGTCTCAACCAGGACAGTCCCACAACATCCAGAGACTTAAGGTATTCAGGACAGATCTCTGAATACCTTAAGGTACAATTAAAAAAAAAACAAAAAACATTACATTTGTAAACAAATAACAAAATAAACATTTACTTATTGAACAGGCTATTAAATCCCTTCAGAGTTGGTACAATCAGCCGAAGATGCAACATATAAGTCGTAATTACCATGAACGGAAAAATTATTAAAGCGAACTAAAAAATGGCAGTTGTATTTGTGGAAATTGTATTGCTAATCCACCTACACAATGTAAAAGAACAGCAAGTGTATCATAACTGAACAAAAAATTTAAAAGAATTTAAAAAGTATGTAGCGGGACTCTGTCTTTCAATCATTGCACACTAGGCACGTCAATCATACTAGCCACACCCCGTTGTTAAAATGTTAAATGTGGTTAAATGGAAGTCTGTTGAAATAAATTAAAGCAACATGAAATAAAAGTTCCCTGGAAATAATAAATGTGGCATTATGAAATAAAAATACCACGTCACACACAAATGTGGAATAAAAATAAAAGCTAGCTAATTAATGCATTTAATTACGTATTTATTGCCTTATTTGTATATTTCACAATTTATTTCACAGCCCCTTTCTATTTCGTCGGAACGTTAATGGATTGATTTTATATTGAATTAATACGACCTCCGTCCAGCAGGCGGCGCTGCGGACCCGTCGGCTGAACCCGGGTTCTGGTGGCTCCGCCGCCGTCTACACGCTGAGCCCAGGAAGAGGAGGCTGTTCGGTCGGTGCAGTAGCAGCAGCAGCAGGACATGGACGCGGAAGCTGTGGTCAGTGTTCGTCTGGTGAGGTCCTTCGAGCACAGAAACTTCAAGCCGGTCGTATTTCACGGAGTCCGACTGGAGCAGACGGTGCATGAGTTCATGGAGCTCGTGAGAGGCGGTGAGTCAGCGTGTAGCGTGTTGTAGTTAGTATGTATAGAAGTTACCGTGTAGCATGTAGCAGTTAGCATGTACCAGTTAGCGTATAACAGTTAGAATGTAGCATGTAGCAGTTATCATGTAGCTGTCTGTCTGACTCCACCTGGAACAGACGTGTCTGGTTGTATGGCTTCACAGAGATGGAAAAGGATCCGGAACATCTGTGATTTACTGAAAATTAGCGGAAACACTTGCAGTTGTTGTCTGACCAAGAAAAACCCACAACATAGGGGTCCTTCTGGAATTGGAAGACATTTTACGTCCCAGCCATGAAATTTTATACAATCCATGAACAAAATATTAAAGCATGCAGTTTTTGAGTAAATTGCTGATGAGGACCGAGTCTGTCATCAAGAATACAGGTGGACATATGCAGAGAGTTTAAGATATGGATCCCAGTGATCCCAGGTTATTTTTGCGTTGAATTTATACAGTGGGACCCTTTATATTCAGTTTTTTAATATGATATTAGGGCATGTACCCCATTGGTCAGCTTAGAAGTAATGCAATTACTGAGAGGAACTAAAAAAACAAAAACATTGAATTAAATATAACTGGATAAAATAGGACAGCACAGTGAAGCAGTGGTTAGCAATGTCACCTCACAGATCATGGGTCCTGGATTTGAATCTCAGCCTGGGATCCTTCTGCGTGGAGTCTCCATGTTCTCCCCGTGCACCGTGGTTTCTCTCCGGGTTCTCCGGCTTCCTCCCACAGTCCAGAAACATGTTGATGTTAATTGGTGATTCTAAATTGTCCATAGGTGTGAATGTGAGTGTGCTTGGTTGTCTGTCTCTAAGTGTAGCCCTGTGATAGACTGGTTACCTGTCCAGGGGAACCTGCCTTCACCCTGAGTCAGCTGGGATAGACTCCAGCCACCCATGACCCTACAGAGGATTAAGCGGAGTATAGATGGATGAACTGGATAGAAGATAGTGACAGAACATTAATGAGAGGGAAAAAATAAATAATGACCATGAAAACACTGAAGGCTGTGTTTAAGGAAGCGGCACAGCTGTTACAGTGACTTGTAACATAAAAACCAAAAGCTGAGTCTCTAAAAGTTCCAAAGAACCTGAGAGTCCTGGATAATAGACTGGAAACAAAGCAGATGACTGCATAGTTTTTAAGGAAGGAGAGCGATCTTAATGTTGACAGTTCACTTTTAAAGATGTTTTATTCATCCTTTTTTTGAGTCAATCCTAGCTTTTGCAGTGATTTGCTGGTACGGGAACCTTAGCATCACTAATAAAAATCGGCTGGGGAGCATTGTCAAACTTTGCCAAAAACCTACTGGGTTTTTATGTTTATCCATGTTTCTATGTACTGTGCTGCTTTATGGCATGAATTTCATTGTCGACTGCTGTTGCAAATCAAATTGCCCAAATTGGGACAATAAAGACTTTCGAATCTAATCTAAATCTACAAAAACAAAGCCGACCGTATTGAATGACAGTGCAAACTCCTGCTAGCTAACATTGCAGTGAATGAAATGAAATGAAATGAAAAATACTTTATTCATCCCAGAAGGGAAATTCAGTAATGTGTTTGGCTTAAACTGTAACGCTGAGTCAAAACTGACCTCAGACTAGTACATTAACAGTGTCCTTACCAAGCTAACAAACAGAACCCAGAAAAACATGTTTTTGGGAAATTATTGTAAACAGCAGCATCCAAAAAAAATCAACATTGACTTTTACTGTGTGGTTCATACCAGGTACGCTGAGGCCGGCAATGCATTGAAAAAGTCTGTAGCCTCCTCAACTGAAAAAAATCACTTTTTCTTGCCTTCTTCATCTTTTATTCGAAGGCTTGCTGAGTACAGAAGAGCCGGTGGCAGACCGCAGTTGTCCAGTGTAGCCATGATATCCTGGTATGGCGCACGCCGCTCCAGAACATCTGGACTGTAGTCTTTGTAGATACCAACCAGTACACTTCTGTACCTCAGGTCGTTTCTTTGTTTACAGGCTTCTGGGATCACTGGTTCTTTAGTTTTATATTGGTGGAAATATCCAATCTCAGGTCTTGGTTTATGGCCCTCTTGCTGCTTTGTTGCTAGCATGTGGTGTCCCGGTGGAGGTCGGGAGAGCTCTCTCATACCTGGCCCCCGAACATATCCATCAGTACTTCAGTGAAAAAGCTGTAGGCCAGAGACCCTCCATGGATTCCAGTCGACTGATGATCCTAATGTCATTCTGCCAGCTGTGACAACAGCTTTGAGTTGAACGCACTCTGAAAGCAGAGCAAGACGCTTCAAGCATCTGGAGATGTTCTTGATTACAACTTCTGTTCATCTTCTTTTAAGGTCTTCCCTCTTATTTTGTCTGACTTTGGAGGTCATAATGCAGGTTAGGGGCAATATTTGCCTTTGCTGCCAGCGCACGTTAGATTCTGAGTTCTATAAATGTAAAGCTGTGAAGGCCTTGGGAGAGCATGACTTATACTCCATTACTCTCCCCACCAGAAGTCTGTCTGTTGGCCTCACATCTGACAGGTGAGCTGTTACAAACAGAATCACAGTTCAGGTTGCTGTTCCACCTTTTTTTGAACTATTTCCTCTGTGTTTGTTAAATAGCAGCATCATCAGACATTGGCAGGATCTCTATGAGCGTCTCCATAGCCACACAGTTGCACACATTTCCACAAGTAAATCAGCAGCATGAGTTGATAAAGTCTTAAAATTATACATTTTTCCCTAGACAGCATAGAGAGTGGACCAATGTCCAACGGCAAAGCAGGTGAGCTGTCACACATACAAATGCAGTAGTTAGAACTATTTCCTCCGAATGTATTAAATAACAGTAGGATCAATACACGTGTCTCCAAAGTGAAAGTTGTGCACATTTACACACAGAACAGCAGCAGTAACTTCATTAATTACTTTAATAAAGATGGGGCCTATCAAGATCTGATAGCAAGTTACACTGCAGACTTTTGTCTTACCACAGACAGGTGAGCTGTCACACACACTCACAGTTTATCAGCTGCTTTTAAATAATCTGCTACACCTCACCTGTTCTCAAGTTAAGTCTTGAACTTTCAGTGTCATTGTTTTATCATAAATAGACAAGGTTGTCCGTTATTTAGACAGTCTGATAAACCGCTTGTAGCTTAGATTTACTCTTCTCCTTGTCATTGCATTATTATGCATTATACATTACTTGGTGAGTTGTTTAATCTTGCACAAATGACAAATATCATGTGTGGTGGGAGCCCTGTGATAGACTGGTTACCTGTCCAGGTGTCTCCTGCCTTCACCCTGAGTCAGCTGGGATAGGCTGCAGCCCTAGTGAGGATTAAGTGGTGTATAGACGATGGATAGATGTGTGGTGGGTCTGTCTGAATGAAGCCATGAAGAGCATCATCTGCATGAATTTAAGGATGCAGATTGATGAAGCCAGCAATGTCACAGTTGCCATATCTGAAAAAGGGCTTATTGCTATGCTTTATTTTTTTATTGTTCATTTGATGTGAACATCACAATTACATAGGACAAACTAGATGCATTGTTTGAGTGTTTTAGCACATGTGCTAATTCGCAACACTGTTATCTAAGAGCTAAAGCGAAGGCAACTGGACTTGCAGCTACCGCGTTATCAACAATACAAAGGATTAAGAGAATAAAGTCTTGATAAACACTACCATTTTTTTTTCTAGATATTGCAACAAAGCAAGGACTTCCACCTCCTTTCAGGAAATATGCTTATGGTACGTGTGTCTGTCTTGATATTCAAAGTAACCTAAAATTAATGAAATAATGTACTGCTATGTCTGATTATGGAATCAGATATAGCTACAGACAGCTGTCTGAGCTGATCTAGAAGGCTGTTGGGCCTGCAAACAAAAGCTTTTCACTAACACTTCATATATTATTGTATTTGTTATTTATTTCATACTGTATACAATGTATTAATTCAAACTAAATAAGAGAATATGTCGTGTATTAGAGCTAACTGATTTGTTGGATGTGTTTTCACTTCATGGCACCTGCCAAAATCCATGAACTGCATCTGATTTCATTGTCCTATATTTTCAGACACAATGAAGATTATCCACCAAGCTCATGGAGCAAAGGTATCCATCTGTAGGCGAAGGCACACTGCAAGGCCACAACCGAGGCGTGTGTGTCTGCAGGCCAAATGTACAGAAATCCATTTCAAACATGCAGAATGTTCTGCAGCTTTTAGACTCCAGCCCCCCTGCTATTGTACAGAGGATAAAGCAGTGTATAGATAATGGATGGATGTTCTATAAAGTTCCACCCCTCCCCACTCATGGCAACATGAAACACATAATGAACCTTAGCTCATCTAACAGCAACAGATAGTACATATAATCTCTGAAACACTGAGAGCATCTTCCAGAAGGATTATATTCTATCAAAACACTGCAGGGATGTTAGATAAGGCAGTAGATTACAATAGTGCTGGTCCGAATATCAATTTCTGATTTCCGATTCCAGCACAGCGAACGAATAGTCGGCTATTCGGCTATTCGGGTCCAGCCCTAGATTACAAAGACGTTTGCAAGATAAGATTGTTCTGCCCATGATGGTGGCAAACATTGACCAGTTTGTCATCTGGCCAGCCAACCTGCCAGCTGCTAAGATGAAGGGTGGGAGTCACCGGGCCAGTGGGTGCTTACGTCTCCGAAATAAAGTGCCAAACAAGCATTACTTGAATAAACACACCACATATTATAAACCAGTATAAACTGTATTCTTTAGCCAACCAGTCAAGTTGCAATGACACTGATGTCTTCTATACAAAGATTAGAAGTCAAACAAAACATAGAGAATATTTTGAAGGAAAAAAAAGTTGAAAAAGTGTAAGTTTAATGAAATAAACATAATGCAAATTGCATATAGAGATCTCATTTATGTTGGGTTTTATAAGGAAGAAAATGGAAAAACAGGTGGTAAGTTTTTGTCTCCCCCTTTCACTTTATTCTTTTTTATAATCCTTTCAAAAAACAACTAACTCTTGAGAAAGAAAACAAAGTCATCTTAAGCAGTGGTGGCTAGTCAATACTAGGGGTGTAACTGTACACAAAAATCACAGTTCGGTACGTATTTCGGTATGGAAATCGCGGTTCAGTTCGGTTCGGTTTGGTTCTCAGTTAAGGGGAAAATGGGAAAAAAAAAAACCCTGCTCATAATTAATCCAAAACATTTGTTTATTTTCTTAAACCAAAGAGCTGTTGGGAACTCAACAAATCATATTAAATGTACATTGTATAGAAATGTAACCAATACTGATGCATAGTTCTCTTAAAATGTTATGTTTGTACCGTGGGTTCAGGTCTGTACTGAACGAAAGGGCCTGTACCGAGCGGTTCAGTTCGAGTACATGTATTTGTTACACCCCTAGTCAATACAGGGCGCAGGGGCGCCGCCCAACTACTAATGACCAAATAAAAAGTAGTTCTCAAACACAATATTAAATTTTAATTAATTATAACAAAGTAATAATAAAATTAATAGCGCCAGCCAAATGAGTGTGTATGTAGTTCGAAAAACTTTTCGTGATCATGTAACCTTGGCCCGGGCTCTGATTGGCAGCTGCAGACTTTCTCACGGGGTGCAGCTTGGTCATCCTGGACCCGCCCACTTTTGCTGTAAGCCAATTAATTTTGTCTTTATTTGCTTTTGTCTTCTGTAGTTGGATATCAAAACTGTCCTTTGATGTTCTTCCGACTGTGCTTTAAATACATATCTAACACCATCACAAGGCGCTCTTCTACTAAATGACAGCTACTGTCGTGACAGCTTAATGCGTTGTCCATGCTGTCAAGGCTGCTCACGGAGGTGAGTGACTTCGACCAAAAAGTAATAGAGAAGTTTGCTGAGCAGAAAGGGAGAAGAGCCAAGTTTTTTTCAAATAGCGGGGCTCCAGACTGCATTTGTGACCTTCTTTTTGAGAATGTGAATTGATGAGCATGATGATCATGAAGCTGTATAAGTGTCGTTGTAACCGGCACAGGAAGCTGCTGTGTTAACCACAGTGGTGGAAAGTAGAACTTTTATGACTTCGGTGTGCTGCAGTATTTACGCCTAAAAATAAGGTCTTCTCATGAAAAACAGAGCACACCTGCATTCCCTGTTTTTCCACTTATAGAAAAGACCACGTGTAGAATACATGTAACTGGGTTTAGCCTCAGACAAATCTGACGTTAGAACGCCCCAGTTTATTATTTTTAAAGTCATTTTTGGTCACACACCTGTCAGAGCACTCCACAGCCACCAAGCAGCAGCTACCACAGCCTGCTGTGTGGGCCGTTTAGGGAGCATGAATACATCGTAGCATCTATCGGTAAGAAATTGTTCAGCAAATCATATGTATTCCCTTTGACCAGGTCCGAGGTGGGTCAAAATGAGAAAGTGGGTCGCACCGGTGCTAGCAGTGAAAAAGTTGGTCTGGAGCCCTGATCATTACTATTGTTGTTATTATTATTATTTTTATTATTGTTATTATTATTTTTATTTTTATTTATGTTGTGTGTTTTGAGTTTGACGAAAGTTAGTTTGATGAATGGTTTTGTTCTGGTAAGTCTTAATAATGTTAGATTATGATTAAAATATCCTCCAAAGATAGAAAATTTGCATTCCTGTAAATAGTTGTGCCTGATGTTACTCATATTCTAATTTCTGATTTAAAATAAAAGGTCATTTGCAGACTGCCCCCACCACCAAAAATTTTCACCAGCCGCCACTGATCTTACGTAAAAGTTTTCTTCCTTTAATAGATTCTCCACTACAGTATATTGAGATGCTACTACCCAGTTATTTATTTACATGTATTTTTTTTGAGCAGCTTTATTTTGTTATTTTTTGTCCTTTTTTTAAAATAAATTGACCATTGACCTACTTTTTTGCCTAAGAGGTCGATCAACAAAACAATGACAGGGCTTACCCCAACCCTTGATTCAGGAGGTGAAATCACATGTTATGGTGTTGACCAATGGCCAGAAATATATTGGAAAACATTTCCGTATGTTACAGTGAGGTTGATCTGTGATGTGTTGGATATTTATGTCATCACTTCATGATTTTATCCAGTATGACATTTGTGTGACATTCTGTCATGATGACATGCCTTTAGAAACTGCAGACACATTAGGATCTACATGTACCACTAACAGCAGTCGTACAAGATGCTGAACTTCGCACATAATGATGAAAATGTGCTTACAACAAAAACACTAATTAGAATAGTTCAGGGTGCTAATGATCCTGTACAAGGATGGATGTGAGCAATCAGGCCACATACTGTGTTTCTTTGCTTGATGCTGTTACTGAGGGTGGAGCTGTGAGCACAAGTGTTGTGATATGTCAAGCCAAGTAGAAGCAAAATGATTTATGATTGTGAGTGTAAAATGACCTGGAAATTAGCTGTAAAATAATAAATGAACCGCTTGGTTTTTGCAAAATTACAATCACATATCATAATTGTATTCTAGCTGGAAGCAAAATTTGATTGTTTCACAATCATTTGAAAAAACTGTTGCTTTGAAATCTGAAGTTGCACTTTACATGGGTTGTTTTTTTTTTTTTTCAGACGAATGAGTTGGTGATGAGTTTGGACGATGATGAAAAGCTAATTCTGCAAGATGACCAAACCCTTAGAGCTGCTGGTGTTGGTAAGAGTTCGTCCGCTAAGAGCTCACTGACGTAAACCTCCTCTGTTGTAACCCTAACTGAAACAATCCCACTCAACGAGTTGCTTCTGCTGCTATAACTCTTCTGTTTTCTGTTTAGTGTCAGTCATTCACTGTTCTATTGGCAGGAACTACTTATTACTGGTTTGCTAGAATGTAAATGTTGACAGAAAGATGTTTTTTCTGCAGCAGTGCTATAAGCAATGACCTCAGCATCACATTAACATCGAAATGACCATAGTCATCACTCATTTATTTGCACAAGGAAACCAGACCTTTTTTGCATCTTTTGTTCTCTATTTATAGGAATTGCTTTACTGACTCAAACAAACTATGTACTAATGAATGAGACCGCGATGGAAGCACCTGGACATTATGCTACCATAACGATTTATTTAACTATCCCGAAACATTACATTTAAATTGTTCAAGCGCATATTTTTATTTTGTGCACAAAGATTTAAAATAAATGTTTATATTCTGATCACAGCTTTACTAACGTGTAATGTGTCTCAAGAACTTTTCGTTTTTCTGTACAGCCAAAAGAAAGTTGGTCCAACATCAGATGTGTAGACGTTAAACCTACATCAATGTAAATGTGAAGGAATGAACAAGTAAAAATTTAGCTTTGCTGGCAAACTTTTTGCACTGGTGGCAATCGGGCACCAAACTTTTTGATCTAGCTGTACACAAACGTTTTGACTGTACCTCTTGGTACTGTTAAATATATTTTCTTAACACTGTAAACAGGAATACAAGTGCAGATAAATGTTTTGTGTGTTTAATGTGTTCTTTACATAAACATGATCTGAGACTTAAAGTTAGTCAGGGGTAGCCCATCTTCTGTATTTTAAACGGTGTTACACCTTTTTTCTGACTCCTTTGCTGAAATGTGCTGTGCTGGCCACACAACTGTCACCACACAGGACGAGTTTCTTGGAGACATTTTTTTATTGTTTCATTTCAGAACACTGACGCTCTGACAGCAAAAGTTTTGTTCCCATGCATGCTTTGGCTCCACGCTGTGCAATAAATGCATAATGTTTGCTGTTTCATCGCATCCCAGTGTTTCCCACAGGATGAGAATTTCCTTGTGGTGTTGGGTGATGAAGTGGGCCAAAGGTCCATGCAAAGAGTAATGCAGTTTGGAGGTGCACAGTGTCAGACCTTTTTTTTTCCCTGAAGCTTAAAGCAACACAGGTTCCATTAACACATTACATCACATAAGAAGCCCCACTCAATTCCTAAGGCTCACACCACTAACACAGATGTGTGGCCAACAAATTAGTTTTAAAGAGGTTAAATAGGACATTCGATTTACACAAGTTGAGACCTCGTGGTTTTAATTTAACCTGGACAGTCCACCCAGGGACATGCAAAAGATCAGGCACACCGGTTCTACTAATGGAAATGTTTAGTCCAGCTGATTGACTTTTGGTCGCATGTGCAGCAACAATGATTGGACACTAGAGCCCTTCTTTTAACAATCACTTTGTCATGGTCATTCAGAAATGCTGGCCTTGTTTAACTCAGTCCTGGTACATCTGGTATGTTCTGCTGCCTGCTTAGTCTGTTGGACAACTCGTTACTATATACAGTTGAAGACAAAATTGTTCTGAAATTTTTTTATTATTTTTTTTTAAATTACCAAGTGCTGTTGTCTGGATGCTTACATTATTTTACTTTGCACACCGAAACAAAATTATTTAACAAAAACCACCAGGGTCAAAATGATTAGCTACCTTAAGAACTGACCTTTTATTTGAGCCAAAGCATGAACCCCTGTTCACCGCTTGTAATCAATCAATCAATTCAAGTAAGCTAAAACTGGGGGTTGTCCTACACTTTACACACGGTATAAAAACTTCATTAAGGATTTGAGCTGTCACTTGAGAAAGCATCATGCCAAAAACAAAAGAAATCAGTTTAGACTTGAGAAAAAGAATTGCTGATGCTTACAAAGCAGGAGAAGGGTATACAAAGCTATCACAGCGCCTCCACGTGTCAAGAAGTGGAGTGAAAAGTCTCATCAAGAAGTTCAAAGAGAGCCACACAATACAGAACAAGTCTGGCAGAGGGAGGAAGCCAAAGTTTTCAAAGACTCTGGAAAGAAAACTTGTGATGAGTCTAAAGATGCTAGAACCACAAACCAAAACACTAGTTAATGACTTAGCCAAGTCAGGAACTATAGTGTCAACGAAGACCGTCACTAGAGCCCTGCACAGAAATGGATTGCGAGGATGTAGGCCAAGAAAAATTCCACTTCTACAGAAGAGACACCTTCAAGCCAGACTGAAGTATGCTCAGGACAACCTGGAGAAAGATTATGAATATTGGAAGCGTGTTCTTTGGTCAGATGATACCAAATTAGTGCTATTTGGAGACAGTGGTTATGTTTGGCGAAAAAAGGGAGAGGTGTATAACCCAAAGAACACCATCCCCACAGGTAAACATGGGGGTGGCAGTATCATGCTGTGGTGATGCTTCAGCGTGTCTGGAACTGGGCATCTTGTCAAGGTTGAAGGAATCCTAAAAAAAGAAGGATATGTGAAGATTTTGAAAGAAAACCTCAAGCAGTCAGCTGCCGAACTGGGGCTGGGTCGTAGCTTTGTCTTCTGACATGACAACAACCTAAAACATATGTCACTCTTGGTGAAGAACTACTTCCAGAAGACCAAAGTGAACGTTACTGACTGGCCTGCACAAAGCCCTGACTTGAAGCCCGTTGAAAGTCTGTGGGGTGAACTGAAGACCAGGGTCCATGCCAGAAGACCACCAAGTCTGGAGGAGCTTGAGAGATTTTCCAAAGAACAATGGGCTGCGATTCCTCAGGAGATGTGTCAGAGACTTGTTACGAACTACCACAAACGGCTGCAAACTGTCTTTAGCCTTCAACTGTACACACTGTTAGTGTGTGTGTCAGAGGTTGTTGTAGGGTTAGGGTTTGGGTTAACCTTACCTACTCATGCAGACAGCCCATAGGTCAAAACTGAGAAAGTTGTGCTGTTCACAGATCATTTTATATCCATGTACCCATCATGCACTTGGATTAATTCAAAATGACTCACTTTTGTTTCAGTGATCACAGGTGTTTTTACTTTTGTTGTACAATATTTTAAATATAGTCTTTCTAAAGTGTTTCTTTTCTTCTGCTTCTTTGCACCAATGGACCAAGTCAAATTCCTGGTGATGTAAAAATTACTTGGCAATAAAACTGATTCTGATTCTGATTCTGAATCTTCTGATTCTGATTCTTTCTGTTCATTACAAGAAATTCTACTAAATAATTCTGATTGATACTGATCATTATAAATACTATTTTTGAAATTTCTAGTCAAAGAACCCTCTAAATCTTTGACATTTGTCCATTAATACAGTAATATGTGTTTATGTGAGTCCATTCAAAAATAATTTTCAAGAATGTATGTGTGAATTAGTAACTAACATATTTGTGTTTGTCATTTCAGCCAATGAAACAGAAGTGGCCTTCTTCAGGGAAGAAGATTACAGACTGTACAGAGAAAACCCCAAAACAGCCTGGTGACCACACAATGTCATTTAATTTAATGGCAGAGGATATTTTTAACACGGAGGTCAAAGGTTCAGCATGCCAGGAACAAAAAAGAAGCACATGGTGCCATCATGCATTAGAAAGCTTTCATTTGTGGTTTTTTTTTTTTTTTAAGTTGAAGCTGATTCACCAGATAAGTATGCCTTTTTATTTCTATTTCAATTGTCCTTTTTTTGGTAATTTTGACCATGGACATCCATTTATTGTTAATGTTTGAAAATATGTTGAATAAATGTTGCTTTTACTATTATTATTATTATCAACAAAGTAATATTTAGTGCATCAGAAACATGTAAATTTTGGGCCCTATCCGCCTTTCATTTTTGCATGCTGTCCTTGGGATCCACGATCTACTAATTTATCTGCTCACAACAATAACAAGTAAAGACTCAGTACAAGAGATAAAAACCTGCATAGATCTAAATCTTATAGGTCTGTGAAATGACAATCTGCTGGGTTCGTATATATCAGTATATATAAGTATATATCAACTTGAACTATCAGTTTTGGTGATGATGTATAGAAAGTTGTGTTAATCACATTTTTGTAGTGGCATTTCCTCGTGAATGATTACAATTGAGGACAGCAGCTGACTTCTCCGAATTAATGTCAGTACGGTCCACTTGATACATGTATTACACTCACAAACAATACTGTAGGAAAGTCTAAAAAAAACCCAGCAATGCTTTGAAAAAGCAAATCATTGACTCGCAAACAGGTCAAGAAAGTGACTTGGAGCCATTTCAAAGCAGCTTCAGATCCCAAAATCACCTGTGCAAACAATTCTGTAAGTATAAAGTTCATGGTACAGTTGTGTCACTGCCATAATGAAAATGTAACCCAGCTGGGTGAGAATGGGGATGGGGAGGGATAGCTGGAAAGCAGATGGAGAGCAGATGAAGAACAGAACAATAAGTATTTTGGGGGTTGGTGAGGCCAGCGGCAGATCAGATCCACAAACGTCCCTAACCCTAACCCAAAGAGGAAAGTTTTAATCCTAACCTTAAAAGTAGAGAGGGTGTCTGCCACCTGAACCCAAACTGGCATGATTTTTTTTTTATTATTATTTATTTATTTTTGTGACAAAGACGTGTATGTAGGAGCAATTTATGTTTGTTGTCGGCAGGTAATTTAATATGTATTGTTTGGACACATGGTGGTGGTAATTGGACACGGGATGTATATGTAGAGGGCACAAGTGACAGGAAGAGGAAGGTACAGGTAGGGGGAGGGCACACAGGTCGCACCAGACCAGCATCAGGTCAGCACAGATACCAAATTCACAGTAGGAAAACCGCTGTATTTTCATTTCATGCATATCATTGAAATGACATCCACTAACGGCAAGTATATGACTGGAGATTCTGTTTTTTTTGGTCTGCGTCAGTTCCCTCTGCTCCACCTGTGCAGTAACGGCAATTATGAGGGGCCATATAGGCCATAATTGATTCTCACATACATACATTCTGAATATATATATGTGCCAGAAAGAATGTATGTATGTGTTAGAAAAAGTGTAGTGGAAACGGAAGGCAGGCAATTTATTGCACTGTGATTGGCTGAGAAGCAGGAACGGGGTCCCGCTCGAAATGGATGGAAGAAATGAGACAGGAGCACTGCGAGAGGCCATTGGTGTCTTAAGAAATATTTTGTCATCCTGAAGTCATTACTTCGTTGTCTTCATCTCTTGAGCAACAGAGGACGGGCACATCTGTCCCTAACATAACTCATCCCGCAGTGGAAAATGAGATGAGAGAACTGTTCAGACCTACGGCCTCAGCAGGCCAGGCAGATACACAAGACCGAACCGGAGGGCTGTGGCAGTCTTTAAGATGCGAGACTCAGAAACACTTTGGCAACTGGATGTCCCGACCAAGGAAAATAAACCAGTCAAAAGGACTTCTCTGTTCTCAGACCTGCTTCTTTGTCTGGTTTCATATACATTTCGCAAAAATTGGAGACATCCATATAAAGACTCTAATATCCAACCACTTCTCTGTTTCTTGAATCTTGAACAAAACTTGGGATTGTCAGGAATCCAGATAAGATGTGAATATGATCACGAAGGTCTTCATGGAGCCTCTGATGAACAAAATCTGTGGGTTCTCTTTGTATTTGTCCAACACATCCCAAGACATTTGCAAAAAAAATCTTAAATCATTTCCATTGCTTCTTACTTCCAAAGTGAAAAACAGTAGAAAAGAGATCACAGTGAATTTGAATAGCATCATTGTACCATGTTCTTCTATTATTACCACATCTGGACATGCTAAGCAAGTCTTGTAAAAGAATTTCCTGGTTTGAGAGTTACTTCCTGTACAGGGAAGAACTTCCTGTGCTAGTGTCCATCACGGACACTATGCAAACAACAAAAAGAGGACAAATACACAATGTATGTGTGTGAGAGGAGAATATATGTATGTGAGAATGAAAATATATGTATGTGTGAGAATGAATTGTGGCCTTTTTGGCCCCTCATAGACAATTACAGGACGTTGAAAAATTGCCATTACACTTAAGTGAGAACTCGCTCTATGGGTGAATATTGAGCTTGTGGCTTATCCAAACTGGATAAGGATTGTTTTCACTGGAAAAGCGTCATCGGGCGCCACCACATTGGAATAACCTGTACACTGACGCCACATGTGTTAATCATCTGACTGACGGAGATTGGAAACCCGAAGGCCAGCACACAGGGAGAGCGATTATGTGCAATTCTAAGCTTTATTGGAAAAGCAATGCGGTAAGTTGTATTGGACAACAGCTAATATAATGGAGTTGGTTGAATGAATGCTACAATCCACACACTGTAAAAAAGAAAAAGTTGTGTAAACTCAAAATTTCAAGGCAACTGTCTGCACTGGATTTTTGAGTTTTGAGGCCAACTAAAAA
>NW_007578886.1:157369-158545 GCF_000690725.1 Stegastes partitus | reverse complement strand
GGATTGTTGGGTGTTTCTGTCTCTGCCTTTGTGAAGCACTATGAGATGACTTGTTGTTGTAAATATGCGCTATACAAATAAAATTGAATTGAATTGAATTGAAGTAACCTACCCATACCCTTTATGTATAGATGATGGATTGTTATACACATCCTTCTTGAAAGGTAAGTCTGAATGCACAGCATTAAAGTCTTTTCTTCCAACAGATTTCCTTTAAGTGATGATAACAGGCTGAAGCAGTGGTTGGTGAATATGAGGAGACAGAAGTGAACCCCATCAAAGAAATCATGGCTGTGTATTATGCACTTTGAGGAGGATCAGTTCTTCAAAGACATGATGGTAGACATATACATTTGTATGCAGTCATTCAATAGTGGATTTTCTACATTCACCAATATTTAATGGTGAGAATAGCTGAAATACAAAACCTAACAGGGTGTAACTAGTAAAAGTTAAGCTGCATGTGTGGATAGCCATATTTATTCAAATCATCAGTTACTTGTAGAGCACACAGAGCATGATCATGATGTCACCCTTTTTATTTAGTTTTTAGGTTAGTTCTTAGTGCCATAATTTGTCTCTTTGTTATGTTTATCTTTTTTTGGCTTTAAAGTCTTCGGTGTTTGAGTCGTAAGATACCCACCTTTTAAAGGAATGCCTAAAATAACAAAATATACCACATATTGCTAAGCAGAATGAATCCATTTGATTATTTTCAATCTCTTCTTTCCACTCTTTGCAGCCTTTTCTGGTGCTGCTCCTTACCGTGATTGCTACATCTTAGCCAAAGTGTTTGTCTTTTGCTGTAATTCCAAAGTTCTGAGTTCTCCAAACTGGAAATGAATGAGCGGTGCCAGCAGAAGGAAGACCTCATCTGGTGCCGTTCATCTGATTGTGAATAAGAAGACTACATGGACAACATCCTGAGTCTACATTTCCAGTTCAGCTTCCTCTGATGGAAGGACAGATCAGCTCTTTCAAAAGTGTATTCATCTCTGTTCTTAGCGTTCAGAGGTTCTATGTCTTACCTTTCACTTCATTACAATTGTTGTTTAGCAGATGATTCATTGAGCAGTTCCATTTCCTGGAACAGATGTTTACTGTTTCTTAAAAATATGTATTAGGCATACCGACTCTTTAATGTGTCTTATAGGTCAGCAAGGTTTAACAAATGGT
>NW_007578886.1:154772-156433 GCF_000690725.1 Stegastes partitus | reverse complement strand
AGTCAACATCCTCAGAAAACAATAAATAAAAGGTTTGGTCTGCACCTTGCTGGGCTGTAAATGTGGTGATGAGTCAGATAGATCTGTCATACAGGGCTTGCAGCTCGGTTATTTTGCGTGCCCTCAGCTCGGACTTCAGGGGATAACTTTGCTCAAAAGAGCTGTGCTTTGTTTAGTAGTGACGCTTCACGTTGCTACTTAACTTAATTAATGCCACGTTTTCAGAGCATATGAACACTGGTTGTGAACTGCCTGACGGAAGAATGAACATACATTTCTCCGTCCACTCATCTTCAAAGCAGCGGGTTTATTCATCAACCTTCCTTCTTCTGAAGCAAGCCATGCTGTAATCACTGCCTATACCTCTCTGCTGTGCTGTGTAGGCAAGCGCCAAGAGGCAGCGGCAGCGAGTTGTGGCGGTGCGCTGGCTGTGCAGGGTAGCCAAACGATTTGATTGGTTCAACTGAGTGGCGCTATTGCCGTATTTATATATAAATATATATAAAACTGATTAAAACAAGCCAAACAACTGTGGGAAATGTGGTTCGTTCACCGACATAGAACGACCAAATAACAACTACTAAAACTTAATCTAAATGTGGATGACAGCGAAGCTCGGCAGCGAACATGCCCCTTCGATGCGTCGCCCAGAGGACCTGTCAATCATTCCGGACAAGACTGTCAATCAAACCAGCCACGCCCCTTGCTCCGCAAAATTTTGACCATTTTTTAAAAATTCAGAATTGATTTATTTTCAGATTGGCCACCTGATCTCTGAATTTGACTATGAAAACTGACGAAAAAAAAAAATCCTGAGCTGTAGGAATGTGGAATTTCGTGATCTGTGATCACTTCTTTTCCAATTCAAGTCTATGGAAGCCAGGACTTTTTTGAGCCAGCAACTAGCGGACATAGTGATACTGTAGGTGGAGGAGGACTGACTCGCTCTTCACCACACCTGTCCCTCATCACAGTCAGCATTGCTCTTAACCTGGCTTCTCCCCCAGCTGCAGCACCAGAGGATTCACTCAGCTTAGAGCGGTTGATCGGTCACCACTAGTTTTCGAGTTCTCATGCTTGTTGTTCGTAGTTTTTAACTTACTCTCTCGTTTCCCTTGCTTTCCTCAGAGCCTCCTCAGCCTGACGTCCTCCCCAGCCCAGCCGACACGAGTCAGCCACCAGCAGCAGCTCTCTGGTTCTCCCCTCCCTGGATTCGCACACCTCGAGCACCTTTCCCCCTGGAGCACGGATTCCCCCCTCACACGGGAGTACACCACAGGAGTCCCTGGATACCCTCTCACCTCCCCCACGAAGACCAGCGTGCACCAGCACTCTCCCCTCCTGCTTCCTTGGTGTCCTCACTCCTGTCCCACAATAAACCCTCTTTATTATTGTTATCTGTCTCCCTTGTCGCATTCTGGGTCCACTTCCTATGCACTAGGAGCTCACTCCTAACACATCCCCCATCATGGAGTGTATCATTCGAAGAAACAAACCTTGAGAGTGGACTTTGACTGTGGCGCAGTTTTTAAAAGAACATTGCTTAACTGCCAACTGCTGCAGGATCCAGACCTTACTAACTCACTCATTGGAATTCTCATCAGATTCAGACAAGAACAGGTTGCATTGCATTGCATTGATGGCTGACATTTAGGGATGTC
>NW_007578886.1:133596-153787 GCF_000690725.1 Stegastes partitus | reverse complement strand
TGCAGCGTGAATGGATATTGTTAATATAATTCATTAGGTAAATTTGTCATTTTCTAAATTTGTATTTAATTTGTATTTGAGTTTGTTTAAATGCCCTTTACTGTGTTAACAAATAAAGTAACAAATAATAGTAAGTAAATGAATAATATCCTGTCATATTCATTGTTAACTGGGCCCAAATATCCGGAGCCCAGATATTGCTATTCGGACCAGCCCTATATGTTACCTAAAATTAATTAAATAGCCCACATATATATCGGTATCAGTATCGGTTGATAGTGGAATCGGAAATTGAGAGTTGGACAATATTGGCATATCGGTTTTTGGCATAAAAGCCAATATCGGACATCCCTACTGACATTAAAGCAATGTTTCATCAAGTCAAAGTATCAGATGAGCATGCTGACTATCTGTGATTCCTGTGGTGGCCCGGTGGTGATGTGCAGCAAGATTTGGTTGAACACCAGATGAATGTACATCTTTTCGGGGCCGTATCATCACCAAGTTGTGCAAACTTTGCATTAAGAAAGACTGCTGAAGACAACAAAGCTCACTTTCCAGCAGAGGTGACAAACATCATAGAGAACAACTTCTATGTGGATGATTGTTTGAAATCCTTGTCTTCGGAACAGGAAGCACTTCAAATGGTAAAAGAGCTGACTGCTCTCTGCCAAAAGGGAGGATTCAAGCTGTCAATATGGATCAGTAACAGTCATGTTGTATTAGCATCCATTCCACAAGATAATAGAACCGAAGAGAACAAGGAACTGAACTTGGACAAAGACAATCTGCCAATGGAAAGAGCTCTAGGATTGCACTGGTGCATTGAAACAGATGTGTTCAAGTTCAGAATTACAGCTCAGGAACAACCATGCACAAGACGTGGCATCTTGTCAGTAGTTGGTTCAATCTATGACCCCTTAGGATTTCTCGCACCATTTACTCTGCCAGCCAAAATGATTATGCAGGATCTCTGTAAGGAAAACCTTAGATGGGATAAAAACATACCCCAAACCTTTTCTTAATGATGGACAGCATGGCTTGCAGATCTTAACAAGATGATAGATTTCAAAGTGGAGCGATGCGTGAAGCTGGCAAGCTTTGGTCAAGACAGATATGCACAGCTGCACCACTTTTTGGATGCCAACGAAAGTGGCTTGTCATGTCCCTGCAGCCTCGGCCCCTGCCGCTCTCTCTCTGGCGCTCTCTCTCTGGCGCTCTCTCTCTGGCGTCCCAGCACGCAGGCAGGTGTACCTGGTTACCAATCTACTGATTAGTACGTAGGGATTGGTCCGCTCCAGCTGCAACCTCCGGTCTGCTGGTATTTCAGCTCCGGCCAGACAATGCTCCAGCGCCACGCCGTCAAACCATTTACTGGTTCTGTCACCATCACCATTCCACTCCTGCCTCTGAAACCGGATTCTCCACCTGTCACCTGCCTGCTCTCATCCACTCGTCTGTTCCGACGACTCCACCATTGCGGCTCCGTCAGCTCACCAGCACCAGCACCAGCTCCGCTCACCTTTCCCTCCCTGGATTCCCTGGTGTCCGCTCCTGGTCTCCGTCTGCCTCTCCACTGCAGTCGCGGTTTCGCCGATCCCTCTGCTCCACCTTCCTCTCCCTGAATTCCCTGGCATCCGCCCCCGGTCTCCGCCTGCCTCTCCACCACAGCCGCGGCAACGCCAACCTCTCTGCACCACCTATCCTCCTCCCTGTTTCCCCTCTCTACTCGGTCGACTCCTGTCAGGTCTGGTTCTCCCAGTGTGGTTTTGCTAGCCTCATAAATTAGCATCCTGATTTAGCGTCAGTGCTCTGCCCGTCTGTATGTAGCACTAGCTTTTGAGACATCTTTTGTCTACCTGTCTGTATGTTGTGTAATTCTTAATATTGCACTCAGTCTGCCAGTCCGTATGTAGCGTTAGCTTTGGAGTCTTCTTCTAGTCTGCCTGTCCGTATGTTCTGTATCTCCTCGCTCTGAATTAAGTCCGCCAGTCTGTGCGTAGTGCTAGCTTTAGAGATAGCTTTTTGTCTGCTAGCCTTTTCTGTTTGTGTTTATTCGAGCTTTGCATTAAGTCCGCCTGCCTGTGCGTAGCGCTAGCTTTATAGATAGCTTTTGTCTGCTAGCCCTTTCTGTTCATTATTGAGTTTCCTTGTTAGCACCTTATGGTGTCCTCTTTTAGTTGCTCCGCTGTTTTGTCTAGTTTTGGGTTCCCGACTCGGTGGCACCAAACTCAGGTCCGTGTCTTAGTTCTTTTGTTCAGCCAACTACTAATAGGTGTAGTTTGCCCCGCCTGCAAACCTCCTTGAGTTTTGTACTTATTTTCCTGTGTGTACCAGTAAATTATTATTGTTTAAACTGCCTGTCTGCCGTATCATGTTGCCTCGCGCATGAGTCTTCGAACCGTCTCGTAACATGGCTATGGTACTGTTTCACTTCTAAGACTGGAAAACAATCACAAAGAAGTGCATGTTGCATTCATGATAGGAAAATCTAGAGTGACACCATTAAAACAGATGACGATTCCCAGAATGGAACTCACAGCTGCAGTCCTAGTTGTGAAAGTTGACACAATGCTGCAGAAAGAATTAGAGCTTCAACTTGACAAATCCATCTTCTGGACCGACAGGACAACAGTGCTTAAGTACATCAACAACGAAATGAAACGCTTCCAAACGTTCATAGCAAACAGGATCTCCTTTGTGAGGGATGCTACTGATGTATCACAATGGAGGTAATGTTAACACAAAGGAAAGTCCAGCAGATGAAGCCTCTAGAGGACTAACAGCAGACTGATTCTTAAATTGAAAAAGGTGGATGAAGGGACCAGAGTTTCTTTATAAGCCGGATCAAGACTGGCTGAAACGTCACCTAAAATTGACAGTCTCAGCTGATGATCCAGAAATCAAACAAGCCATCACAGTGAACATCAGTGTCAAAAATCCATTAAATCCCACGGCCTTTCTAATCAACTATTTCTCATCATGGAGAAATCTGAAAACTGCTGTAGCCTGGCTTCTGAAAGTAAAGACAAAACTCTTGCAACTGACTCAGAGGAGAAATGAAATTAAGACTACTATGAGTAACTTTAAGAAGGATCCTGGCAAACTAACGGAGAAGGTGGAAAAGGAGATGCAAACATTTAAAGCCACACTCTGCAGACAGTGTTTATGTCCTGAAGCTCTCCAGAAAATGTAATAGTCTCTTTCGGTCAAAGACAAAGATTCACAGAAGAAATGTCTGTCCTGCAAACTGGTAAAAATGGTGTCAAAAGAAGCAGTCATTTATGCAAACTGGATCCAGTGCTGGATGATGGACTTCTGAGAGTAGGTGGTCACCTGAACAAACAAGCAATGCCAGAAGAAGCCAAACATCCAATTATTCTTTCAAAGGACCTTCACATATCCACACTGTTGTTACCACACATCCATGAACAACTCAGACATGGAGGTAGAAATCACATGCTTTCTCGCCTCCACAAAAAACATTGCAGTATTAAAGCTAATTCTGCTGCAAGAAAAATCATAACAGACTGTGCTGTGTGTAAACGGGGGAAAGTGTTAGAGAACAAAAAATGGCAAACTTGTCCGTGGAGAGGATTCTTCCAGATAAGCCTCCATTTACAGAGGTGGGAGTGGACTACTTTGGTCCTATAGAGATCAAGAGAGGACGAAGTCTTGTGAAAAGGTATGGTGTAATCTTCACCTACATGGCAAGTAGGGCAATACATCTTGAAGTTGCACATGCCCTTGACACAGACTCCTGCATCCATGCACTATGAAGATTCATCTGTCGACTAGGTCAAGTTTCATTTTTAAGATCAAACAATGGCACAAATTTCATTAGTGCTGAAAGGGAATTGAGAGAAGCACTCACTGGCTTGAATCAGGATAAAATCCAAGGTGCTATGTTTCAGCAAGGGATAAGCTGGTACTTTAACCCCCCAGCAGGATCCCATCACGGCGGTGTTTGGGAACAACTTATCCGTATGGTTTGAAATGTGCTAAAATCTGTTCGCAACCAAGAAGTTTTGGATGACGAAAGATTACATACTTTACTTTGTGAAGTCAAAGCAATTCTTAATGATAGACTCATAACCAAGATTTCTGATGATCCAATGGACCTGGAACCACTCACACCAAATCATCTTCTCCTGCTAAAAACTAAGCCAATATTACCACCTGGACTCTTTATGAAGGAAGACTTATACGCCAGGCGCAGATGAGACAAGTGTAATATATGGCAGATCTCTTTTGGAAACAGTGGACACAGGAATACTTGTCTCTAATCTAAGAGCGACAACGGTGGTCTAAGGTAAAAAGAAGCTTTGCTCCAGGTGATATTGTTTCAGTGGTGGATTCTGCTGCGCCACGAGGCTCCTGGCTAATGGGAAAAGTACTGGAGACGAAAGCAGATGCACAAGGTCTTGTCTGCACAGTTCAACTCAAGACGAAGAGTAGCATCTTGGAAAGGCCAATAGCAAAGATATGCCTACTCCAAGAAGCTGAGGACTAGGCCCAGCAAGCACTGAGGACTAATCTTTGTTTTGTTTTTGTTTTGTTTTTTCCTAATGTGTGAAAAAAGAGGGGGAAAAAAGTTGTAATTTATATTGCTCTTATATTATTATTCATAGGTAATTGTTATGTTATACACTAATAACAATTAAGGGCCGGTATGTAGGAGCCATTTATGCTTGTTGTCGGCAGGTAATTTAATACAGATTGTTTGGACACATGGTGGCAGAAATTGGACACAGGGTGTATATGTAGAGGGCACAAGTGACAGGAAGAGGAAGGTACAGGTAGGGGGAGAGCCAAGAGTTTTCAGGAGACCAGCACAAATACCAAATTCACAGTAGGAAAACCGCTGTATTTTTGTTTCATGCATATCATCGAATAAACATTCACTAACGGCAAGTATGGAGATTCTGTTTTTTTTGGTCTGCGTTGGTTCACTCTGCTCAACTTGTGCAGTAATGGCAATTACAGGACACTGAAAAATTACCATTACAGTATGTATTTCAATGATTTCATCAAAACATTCAGAGTTATAGGAGTCATTGGAAATTGAAGACTGCAATGACATACATAATCTTTTTAAGTTCCGTATTTTCTGCACCATAAGGTGCACCGCATTATAAGGCGCAGCTTCAATTACGGGGTCTATTTCTGTAATTAACCCATACATAAGGCGCACCGGAAAAAAAAGGTAACGGAAGCAAAACAATAAATTTAGTTGAACTTTATTCTACTATTTAACAATACACACACATTATTTTTTATCATTCTTTTGCCACAAATCCACCAAAGTCCTCATCTTCTGTGTCTGAATTGAACAGCTGGGCAATTTCGCCATCAAACATGCCAGGTTCCCTCTCATCATTTTCGGAGTCAGTCTCGTTGTCAGGTGGTTGTTCAGCAATGATGCCGGCTTTCGCAAAAGCTCGGATAACAGTTGAAGCAGATACCTTAGCCCAGGCATCCACAATCCATTCACATATGGTGGCGTAACTCGCCCGGCACTGCCTCCCTGTCTTAGTAAAGGTGTGTTCGCCGTCTGCCATCCATCACTCCCATGCCGTTCGCAAACTCACTTTGAACGCCCTGTTTACACCAATGTCCAGCGGTTGGAGTTCTTTTGTTAATCCTCCCGGAATGATGACAAGCTCCGAATTGGTTTGCTTCACTCGGTTTTTCACAGTAGCGGTGAGATGGGCACGCATGGAGTCGCAGATCAACAGGAACGGTGATGCCTGGAAAAAACCACCTGGTCTCTTTACATACACCTCTCTCAGCCACTCTCCCATTTTCTCCTCGTCCATCCAGCCCTTTTCATTGGCCTTAACAATGACTCCGGCTGGAAACTTTTCTTTTGGCAGCGTCTTCCTCTTAAAAATGACCATGGGTGGTAGTTTCTGGCCTTTAGCCTGGCAACCAAGAACAACAGTGAAAGCCGACTTCTCATGCCCTGTGGTGTGTACCGATACCGTGCTGGTCCCTTCTTCTCCACAGTATAGTTCACGGGGATGTCAAAAGTGAGGGGGACCTTGTCCATGATGGTGATGTGGTTGAGCTGGATCTTTTTGTCGGTAATCTTGTTACTGCAGTAGGTGCGGAAGATGTCCATCTTTTCTTTGTAATCTGCCGGCAGTTGCTGCGCCACGGTCGTCCTTGTGCGGATGGAGAGATGACGCCTTTTCAGAAAACAAAAGCACCAAGACGGACCTCCTTGAAAGTTTTCGATCTTCATGTCTTTTGCTATCATTGTTGCCTCAGTCGAATGGTGACTGCAGAGACACTTCTCCCGGCTGTTCTTTGTTCAATAATCCATTGTTCAAGTAGGTCTCCTAACTGTGGCCACCTCACTTTGTTCCCGCAGAAACTCAGTTTGGTCTTCTTAACTTGGCGCAGGTCATTTTCTTGCTTCCTCCACTTCCGTACCATAGATTCGTTGATGTTGAATTCTTTCGCAGCTGCTCTATTCCCATGAACAACCGTTTAACTGATAGCCTGTAGTTTGAATTGTGCCTCGTAAGCATGTCTCTTCACTGGTGCCATTTTCGGGAGTCCTTATAATGTACCTTCTGGAGGTGTGGCAGAGGTAAGCGTACGTGCTACGTACTGTTCTCTGATTGGTTTATCGCTGTCAGCGTACGTAGTGTACGTATTACGTACGTAGTACGTACGTCCCCGTGTCAGCGGGAAATAGTCCAACAGTCAGTCAAGCAAAGTCGCACAATATTTTGACAGATTTTGGAACTCAGTGCACATATAAGGCGCACCGGATTATAAGACACGCGGCCGATTTTTGAGAAAATTTAAGGCTCTTAGATGCGCCTTATAGTGCGGAAAATACGGTATAAGAAAGCTTTTGTTCACGCCATAGTGGAGGATATGACGGCTCATCTCATCAGAAGCAATATGATTCAGCTGATCAGTCCATAAAAATTGTAAAAAGAAATATAGTTGTTTTAATCTAAGAGACGTGCTGATGTACATGTTTAAAAACTCTAAAACTCTTAAAAATTATGTAGATTTATTTGCATAGGATTATTTAGATGTTGATAAACACTTTATTTCTAAAACAAGTTTTCTTTTTTTTGAGCTCAGGCTTCTCCTTATCTACCTGTAACTTCTTCCTCTGATGAAGATAGGCCGTTAGGCCTGTATAGCTAGCATTACAGTCACAGCCTCTTAGCACATCCACCTTTTTACACCCAGCTGGTGCAGCCAGTCCCAGGTCACTAAGCACAGCACAGCTCTCAGTGCAGAAAGATGGGAAGTTGAGTACCCTGTTATATTCTTCACGGATTCCATCTACATCTAAAAAGATACTCTGTGAAGCAGTCAGCATACGCATCCAGGGAGGGCAATGGCTCAGAAAGCAGATTAAAGATCTATAAAGATTAACACCTTGGAAAGTATGACCCTTTGCTTGCCATCACTTACTACAGAAACGGAAAGAGGTGGTTCCCTATTTAAAGCTGGGGTGGGCACCAAGAGGACCCGTGTCTGACTGTAAGATGATGAGAATCCAGTAGGGGACCTTGCCACATGGCCCATCTCTATCCCCACAACACCTGCCAGCTCCATCAACCAGCTGAAGAAAGGTATGGTCCTGCTGAAGCTGGAGCTGGACTGTCCCATCTTTATATTGAAAGAAAATCTGGAGGCTCAAACTCTAGAACACTGTGCTCTGTGCTAGGCGAGTCAAAGTGAAGAAGTATAGAGAAGAAGCTGTGATGATATGGGTTTATTTATGGGGTTTTGGCTCTCTGCCATTGTGTGTTGTTTTTTGAATGCAACTGTGTGCTCTGATTTTCAGGTTGGGTGGGGCTGATCCGGAGGAGGACTCTCCCACAGCTGTGGCTCATCTCCGTAATCAATGCACTGGATAAAGCCACCTTCAACCTGTGCTCCAGTGCCAGTTGATTGCCTACCCATGTGTGGTACTTTCAGGTTGCTTTGTATTACTAAGTCTTTTCCAAGTTGTGATCTCGAGTTTTCGAGTAACCTGCATTTCCCCTGTTTTTTCCCCAGCGTCTCCTCCACTCACTCTCCGTACAGCCGTTTCCAGCTCTGCACACCAGCCTGCGTACCATACACGGATCTCTCCTCCTCCCTCACGAGCACCAGTACGAGACACAGCCTACCCACTATCGACACGGATCTCTCCTCCTTCCCGACAAGCACCAACACAAGATACCACCGTCACCTGTGGCTCTCCCCTCACACCCTGGACCCCGGATCCCTCACCTGCCTCCTGGTGCCCCTGTCACTCCCCGGATTCCCAAATAAAACTGTTTTCCTTTACTCCCGCCTCCCTCTCGTTCTGGGTTCCACACACACATGTTTTTCCTGTGGCTATCCAGCCATGACAGAAGCTTCATCAGGTAGGTCCAAAGCCTTGCAGACCTACTCTCATCAGTCAACACAATGACAGATACAAAGACAGACTCTCCCTGTCAGTGTCCCAAAACCCCTGCATTGTTTCTGCCCGACCCTCTCCTTTGCACCCAATCCAACAACACCTTGAACCCCTCCCAGTATATCTATACAGAAGGCTAGCCTCCACTGGGTCTGAAGAAAAATTTTCACAAGAGGTCCTGCTAACTGACTCAAACGGAAAATTCCTGGCCAACAGCAAGAATTGTCCAGCTGGGAAGCTGCTGTTTAAACACAGCAGCACCACAAGAAAACATTTGAAAAAGGACACCCTCGGGTGCCGTGAAGAGCTGGTGCTCCACACAGGTACAAATGACTTGCTAAGCCTCCGTAAGGACATGGCTACCACGATGGCGGGCGAAACCAATAGGAGGTTCCCTGACACCCTCAGTGTAGTCTCCACCCATGCGCCTCGGACTGACATCTCTCCTCATATCAACCATGCTATCAATATAGAGAGCAGAAGAGGATGTGCCACATTACCAAATGTCCATGTAGCCCTCCACCCAACCATTGGCACCTGTGACCTCTATGATGAACTTCATGTAAACTAAGAGAAGGTGAGGTTGTTTGCAAACACCCTCACCCTGAATGTGATCCTTCTACTCTTCTACTATACTGGGAGCTTCAGAGACCATCCCAGATCACCTAATCCTCATCACACCCCAGTATTATCCCTTCTGCTATGAGGAGACTAAACATTTCAGCCTGGACCTCCCAAGTCCCACAACGGTAGTTCTTGTAGTTTGTGCTTCCAGTGGTTTTACGTTCCCCTTTTGTATTTCTCTCCTTTTAGATAGTCTCCTCTGCTCTTAGTGGTTTCACTTATATATTAACCAAACAAAAAAACACTTCTGTTAGTTGTTGTCTATCGCACCACTGCCCATTTCCTCAGCATTTTTATCTGAGTTCTCAGGTTTCTCAGCTGATTTAGGGCTCAGTACAGATAAAGTCATTATAGTGGGTGACCTTAATATCCATGTAGATGATGAGAACAACAGCCTCAACTCTGCATTTAGTTCATTGTTAGACTCAGTTGATCCGAATTTGATATATGGCATATAACTAAGCAACTGATTGTATTTTAACCATCTTTTGACTGACCATTTTAGTAACATTTGAATATACAGTAATGGATAGAACTGCAGCTTTATTGCATTAATCTATCGACGAATCACAAAAGTGTTGCTCCATGGTATAATTCATAAATGCTAATCTTAAAGCAGACTTCACAAAATCAGGAAAGGCAGTGACGTTCTACAAATTCAGACGAATTTGACTTAGCCTGGAAAGATAGTATAATGACAAAACAAACAAACAAACAAACAAAAAACACTCAGTAGAATAAGAATGGTCTTTTATTCATCTCTAACACTGGAACACAAAAACAACCCCAGGGTTCTGTTCAGCACTGTAGTCAGGCTGACAAAGAGTCACAGCTCTGTGGAGCCTTGTGTTCCCTTAGCTCTCAATTATGTGACCAGCACCACAGAAATGATTTGTCTGAAAAGTTTCAATCAGGTTTTAGAATGCATCATAGTACAGAGACAGCACTGGTGAAGATCACAAATGATCTTCTTATAGCTTCAGACAGTGGACTAGCTTCTACATTTGTTCTGCTGGATCTAGAGAATGTTTTGTTACTTTCTTCAAAATCATATGTCTAAATACATCTCCTTAGTATTTGGTAGCATTGCCTTTTAACTGTATGACTTGAGTCAAACGTTTTGGGTTTCCTTCCACAACCTTGAGGTGTGCTTTAAAATACATCCACATCCAAATTCCTCCAATTAACTCAAATGTTGTCAATGAACCTATCAAAAGCTTCCAAAGCCATGACATCATCATCTGGGCTTTCCCAAATAGTCTGAAGGCATAGTAATCTTAGTGTATGGAAACTTCTAACTTTGAAGAAAGTCATAAAAAAAAATCTCTAAACAATTCTCTCTCTCATTATTCTGGCATTTAGCAAATAAAAATAATGTTGGTAATCCTGACTGACCGAAAACAGGAAAAATTTAGTCTGATTAAATGTCAGACAGTGAGAAAAAAAGGTTTTCTGTCTTTTTACACAGTGTATGTAAACTTGTGGTTTTAACTGTATATATCACCATTACATGTGACTCACTTTGTGTCTTCTCTTTTCCATAGTTTGTATTTTGTCCTTTCTGCTGTATCTCTAGATCTGGAGCTCCACGTCTCTGATCTGCAGCCGCTGGCCTCACCGACCTCCAAAGTGGTTGTAGTTCTTATCGTGTTTGTCTGTTCTCTAGGATTAATCTATTTCTCTCTTTCATAAAATGTACATATTTTTAAGTTTTTAAACAATATTTTTAAAAGTATCCAGTATGTGTTGTTTGTTTGTTTGTTTGTTTGTTTTATGATGAGCCACCTATACAATATTAGCAGGCTACTTTAGAATAATATATTGTTTTTACTATTTACAAAAAAATCTGTTATCTTTAGTGTGCAGAATGAATATAAAATGACAAAATGGTGAGAGGTAGATGGAAAGTCGAAGGGGGAAGGAATAAAGAAAGGTGGCTCACTTCGCCCTGAACTCTGCTGTGGCTGGAAGATCATGTTGATCTGTGATAAAGGGCAAAGACGAGGGTTTGATTGTCTCATGACAACCAGGTTGTTACAGGAACTTTGAAACTTGTGGGATATGAGAACATCCAGCAGATGGCAGTAAGGGGGTCAGCTGCCGTAGAGGCCGACAGAAGAAGAAGCGGAGCTGCGTAATGAGGGAGGGGCTGCGGTGGACTTCAGCCTCCATCCAGCCGTCTGTCGGTCCGTCAGTCCGTCAGTCCGCCCAGCAGCAGCAGCAGCAGCAGATAGTCTCACCGTGAGTCCACATGGCTGATCTCCAGGTGAGTATGATACGAGTTACTAGCAGTTTACCAGATAGCTTATGGTGAGCCGTTAGTCGGTGAGCCGTTAGTCGGTGAAAGGTTCCGGCTCAGCAGAGACAACAGAAAGCGGTCTCGGTGGCAGTAAAGCAGTTCGTCCAGCGGCGACGGTACTCACAAAGCAGCCGAGCAGGGCAAAGGTCTGCAGGAGGCCCAGCACTGGGCCAGCACAGCCTGCCGCCTCGTCGGGGCTGCATTTGGGACACGGTCCACTCCATGTTCTCCACACACCGAATGTAAACGGCTCAGAGACACCTGAGTCGGTTAGACTCCGGATGTCCGCCTCATGGACCCGCTGACTTCCTGGAAAAGCGGCGACAGTCCTGTGAGATCCAGATCCAGTACAGACCCTGACCCAGATCCAGGCCCAGCACAGATCCAGATCCAGACCCAGACCCAGACCCAGACCCAGATCCAGGCCCAGCACAGATCCAGATCCAGATCCAGATCCAGACCCAGACCCAGACCCAGATCCAGCACAGACCCTGACCAAGATCAAAGCCAAGGACAGATCCAGAGCAGACCCTGACCCAGGCCCAGAGCAGACCCTGACCCTGACCCAGGCCCAGAGCAGACCCTGACCCAGGTCCAGCACAGACCCTGACCCAGATCCAGGCTCAGATCCAGCACAGACCCTGACCCAGATCCAGGCCCAGAGCCAGCACAGACCCTGACCCAGATCCAGACCCAGGCCCAGCACAGACCCTGACCCAGATCCAGGCTAGCACAGACCCAGAGCAACCCAGGCCCAGGCCCAGACCCAGATACTCCTGCTGAAGCGGTGCCGGCTCGGTGACTGCTCTGAAGATAGGCAGACTTAACACCAGGGACATGGAGTCCGGAGGTCTTCATCCCGGTCCAGACCCAGCCTCAGCGTGGTGCACTGGCTTTGCCTGGCCAGCCTTGGTGTACATCACATTTTACTTGCTGTCTTTATTAATATTTATCAGTTCTTATTTCCTTATTCATTGTTTGTGTGTTTTTCATTGTTGTGTTGACATTAAGTCAATACCTTGATGACAGGCTTCCATTCAAACCACTAAACTCAAATTCTAGTTCTTTCCGCTAATCTGTATTAAACTCATAAATGATCGATATCAAATGTCCCAACTTTCTGAAACACTATGAAATTCAAAATGAGCATAAAGTTTAAAAAAAACAACAAACAATAAAATCTGTTATAACATTTGATATGTTGTTATTGTACTACTTTGAACTAGAGAGTTGGATTCTAGATTTAGATTATTGTTTAGAGATGATTAAGTTGTAACTTTTTGCTAGTTTTATGTAGATTTAACACAACTTTCCCCACAGATGGAGAGTGTTTCTTCTATAGACAGAGATAGACTCTAACCAGTGCTGGCCCTTTCATCTATTGGTCTGAATGTATTCTGTGCATTTAGTATACATCATCATAGTGGTTATATGGCAATAAGCAAACAGGATCCAGAGCGGACATGTGATTTTACTGGCAAGGTGCCATAATCCAGTCCTCCTCTCTGGCCCAGTTGGCAAAGAGTTGTGCAGTGACTTTTGTTGTGTGGGAAGGGGTCCAAGTTAATCAATGAGCTCATTGTACATGTAGTATTTTGCCTCCATTCAGTAACATTGAATTCATTTCCAGATTCACAGTCTAAATGGTACGATGTCAGGCTTCTCTGACGCTGCAATGAAGTTCTGTTGTTGCAGCCGTGATTTATTCTGTCACACCCTCCTGTCAGCCAAAGTTCAACAAATGCATATGTGATGCAAGCACTGTAAAAATACATTTGCACTGAATGGAATAATTGTCAAGAAGTTTGTAGAGGTGGGTTAAGTCACTGATCCTCATAGAAACCTACTGATTCCATGTGATTTGACTGTTTCTACCAGATTGTATCTTTTTATTCATTTAGTTAAATTAAATAGAAGTAGTGAGGTTGAGCATCTGTTCTTTGGCACTTTGATTTCTCTGTATTAAGAAAATGTCAGTTGTGAAAATTCCCAACTTCAATCTCATGTACTTTAGTGCAGCATACACCTCGGTCATATTAATTGCTTATTGTAATTTTACTCCAGGTGGAACTGGTGTTAAAGTTAAACTGCCAGAATTTATCTATTTGATCAAAGCAAAAACAAAAAAAGGCCAAAGAAATGGTTTACTTTTGAAAAAAATCATTCTGTTAATTTCACCGCCTCCAGTGGTCCAGACCAAATAACATGGCAAGACAACAAAAAGGACTTACCTCAGCTCCAGGTTTCAGAATGTCACAGGGACCATGTCCACGTCATTCCGCAGTGTGTGGTGCTGCTGTGGAGGTGATCCTGACCTCACACCTACTGTGGTCCACACTGCTGGTATTCTAATTAGGCTGCTGTCCTTTTCTCTGTAGGAGAAGTTTAATGCAGCAGCAAATGAAGTGAAGCAGCTGAAGGCGAAGCCGACAGATGAAGAGATGCTGCAAGTCTATGCGCTGTACAAGCAGGCCACTGTGGGTGACGTGAACACAGGTGAGTCAGCAAGCCCTGTTCCTGCCACCAACACACTGGCTGGCCTGTGGTTGCTTTTGGCATTAGATCAAGCTAGAAACCAGACTCTTTTCATTCATTGCTTTTCGCTTCTTTTGAGAAGACTAAGAGGGATGATCAGTTATCGGCCGAACTGATTATTGATGCTGATATTTGGCATGTTTAGATAACTGGTATGTTTCCAGATACAGCGCAGCTCCGGTGAATAATGAGCGCTGTTTGGAATGTGAAGT
Organism: Stegastes partitus; assembly: GCF_000690725.1. Taxonomy (NCBI): domain Eukaryota; kingdom Metazoa; phylum Chordata; class Actinopteri; family Pomacentridae; genus Stegastes; species Stegastes partitus. The sequence goes on along the minus strand of NW_007578886.1, from coordinate 139,692 downwards.
AGCAGAACCGGCTGCAGGTGGAATAAGTTGCATAAGCATTCCTAGTTTTACACAGACAGACCCCAATCATTTCCCTGTAGGTGTTAACTGTTAACAAGTGGTGCAGCTGGAACTTATTTTGCTGATGGTGCTAGGCTATGGCTATTGGTAAGAGGTTAGCTGTGTCTCTTAACCTGGGGCTAACACATCCTGTAACATGTTTCTAAAGTCAAATTAATTTTAACACTCTGTTCAGACTGACAGACTCGTCTCTCTGCAGAGACACGACCTGCAAAAACTGAACAAGAAGCACAGAACCAGGTCATGAGCTGCTTTCACAGTGGCTAATGCTATGCTAACGGCCTGCAGCGTAACCAGGAGGCAGCCACTTATTAACCTGAAACAGTGTCTGCAAAACAATGACTGATAATGCTTTAAGAAATCGGCCTTAATGGGAAATAAAAGTGACAGAATTGAAAAATATAAAGAAAACAGAAATGTTAGAACTACAGGAGACGAACTGTTATTGATATCAATCAACTGATCTCCAACATGCTGTGAATGTATAATATTTAATATGTAATCCTTATTAATGAATAAACCTAGTTATGAAAGGTTCCCCGCAATTACATACTGCTAACAGTTGATTTTTGTTGTATATCGGTTCCAGATATAGATTATCAACCTTCCTCCATTACTTATAATCAATATCAACATCAGCCATGAAAAAGAAAGGGGGGGAAAAAAACAAAACATATCTTTCAATCCCTTGTCTCTTGAGCCTCTGTTACAATTCCTAAACAATGACTACCAGTACTGACTTGTGACAATCAGCACTGTGAGAGCATCACTGGATATGTGATGGTGTAATATTATGATCTTGAAGTTTTACTTATTTCTTTAATTTTGAAATTAAAATATAGCTGTATGTACATATGCCGTAGTTGTTGCATAAATATTTTGTGGTGAAACACTCTTCACTAACATGCCATAAAACATTAAAATGGTCTTGCTGCATCCTTGAACTGTGTTTAGTGCAATAACTTTGAGAACCACTGGTTTCAATCATCCAACTTGTTCTTTAATGACCATCAGTACAGAGGCTTTACATTTAACGGAGCAGCTGACCTGTCACATTGACAGGACGTACTGTTGCTTGAGATGCATCGCACCTACAGTACATGTCATTTCTGCTAATTAGTTTGGTTTCCTTAAATCACTCCACCTACATCTGTCTTTCTTTCTTCTCCCCAAAGCTCGCCCAGGGATGTTGGATTTCACTGGAAAAGCTAAATGGGATGCCTGGGAGAAGCAGAAAGGTTAGTGAAAATGTTTGTGCTCTACGTCACTACATACAGTTGAAACCAGAAGTTTACATCCACTGTATAAAAAGACACATAACCTTTTTTCTTCACTGTCTGACAAATAAATCAGACTAAACTTTTCCTGTTTTAGGTCAGTTGGGATTACCAACATTATTTCTATTTGCTAAATGCCAGAATAATAAAGGAGAGAATTGTTTAGAGATTTTTTTGTTATTGTCTTCAAAGTTAGAAGTTTCCATACACCAAGATTACTATGTCTTCAATCTGTTAAGGAAATTATGATATCATGGCTTTGGAAGCCTTTGATAGGTTCATTGACAACATCTGAGTTAACTGGAGGCACACCTCAACCACACTGCTTCCTTTAGTGACAACATGGAAAACCTAAAGAAACCAGCCAAGATATCAGGAAGAGAACTGTGGACCTCCACAGGACTGGTTCATCCTTGGCTACAATGTTTAGATGCCTGAAGGTTCCACGTTCATCTGTTCAGACAATTATCTCAATTATAAACACCATGGGAATGTCCAGCTCAGGAAGATCAGTTCTGTGTCCCAGAGATGAAGTGTTTTGGTGACAAATGTGTGTATCAACCCCAGAACAAAAGCTAAAGACCTTGTGAAGATGCTGCTGAAGCTGGTCAGAGAAAGTCATTATTCACAGTGAAACCATGGGCTGAAAGGCTGCTCAGAGTGGAAGAAGACATTACTCCAAAAGACACATAAAAAAGCAGATTACAGTTTGTAAGTGCACACAGGGGCAAAGACCTTCATTTCTGGAGTCCTGTGGTCTGATGAAACTAAAACTGAACTGTTTGGCCATAATGACCATCGTTACATTTGGAGGATAAAGGGGGAAGCTTGAAGCCTGAGAACACCATCTCAGCTGTGAAGCACAGGGGTGGCAGCATCATGTTGTGGTGGTGTTTTGCTGTAGGAGGGACTGGTGCACTTCACAGATGGCATCATGAGGAAAGAACATTATGTGGAAATATTGAAGCAACATCTCAAGACATTAGCCATGAAGTTAAAGCTTGGGCACTAATGGGTCTTAAGATGGACAATGACCCTCAGCATACCGCCAAATTAGTTACAAAGAGGCTTCAGGTCAAAGTCAGTGTTGTGGAGTGGCCAGCACAAAACTCTGATCTCCATCCTGGAGAACATCAGTGGGCAGAGCTGAAAAGGCGTGTCTTTTTATACAGTGTATGTAAACTTCTGGTTTCAACTGAATGTATTTCCAGCCCGTTGTGTATGGCATACAGAAAGATTACAGGACTATGTCCGACCTCTGTTTTTACATTTAGTCACATCAGTTTACGTTTTAACATACCATCTATCTTCTTCTTCTTATTGGAGAGTATTTGTTTATGGTAGGTATGTTCCACATCCTGATCCAAGTCAATTCAAGTACAGACTGACCTATCCAAACAACCTTAACTTCTAAATGTGGCCCAATATTTCCATAAGCTATTTAATCCAAACATTGATGATCCTCAGTAAACATAATTACATTTTATAAGCCTAAATTGTTGATTTAAAAAAGTTTCAATGTGACTTGTGAAATGGCAGTGAGGCTGTGGGCTACAGAGGAGGCAGCTGTTGGGACTGAAGACACTGTCTGGAGTGATAGTGCAGTGTTTCACAGGGATCCTTCTTTTACTTCACAAACAGTCATTGCCAGAAAGCAGACACACAGACAAGTACGGAAGCCTGTATTAGGCTTTATTTAAATGAACATTTTAACTAGAAAATGAGAATTTAAATCTACAATAGCATTATAATGTTCCACATATGGAAAGTACATCACAAACAGTTTGTCAGTTAATCATACATTTTAGAATAAAAGTCCTGACTTAAATAAGAAACAATAATTTTGGTAATAATCATGGGCATGATTACCCCCAGAAACATACATACTGCCATACTAGTCAACTCTACACTCATGAATGTTACTCTTTACAGTCTTTTTGAGCTATTATTTAGATTTATAAACTGTAAATATGTAAGCATTTAGAAGTAAGAGTAAAAAGTATCTTCACACAGATGACAAAATGTTGATGGGTAAAAAAAACCTTGTTGTTGAGTTCCTGTAGTATGAATCTCCCCAACAACAGTCCAGCATGTTTTCTCTGTCACTGTGTGTTCAGGTCAGAGTGAAGATGACAGTCTGACCTCATACAACCAAACACACAGTGAAGCCAAGTTTTATGTTTCCAATAAAAAGTTTGGATGTGGTTAGCCTACCACAGCTCCCAGTGCTTTAGTCTAACACGGATAACTGACACCACAAAAAGCTGAGTGGCTGCTCAGATATATAGACCCTTTTCAAAAAATTAGAATATCATGGAAAAGTGTATTTATTTCCATAATTCCATTCAAAAAGTTAAACTTTTATAGATTATAGATTCAGGGCCCATAATTTAAACGATTTCAAGGATTTATTTGTTTGGGTTTTTTTTGTACATAATTTGGGCTTCCAGCTCATAAAACCCACAAAAACAGGAATTCAAAAAAATTAGAATACTGTGAAGAAATCAGCCCAAATTTTGCAGGGCATGAATGTTTTAAACTGAGTGTCACACACCAGTCATCTACTAAACTCAAAGCACCTGCACAGGTTTCCTCAGGTGTCATTCAATTTGGTTCAGTTGTCTCAGTTCGGTTCAATATGGATGACTGCAGACTTGACAACTGGCCAGAGGGCTATCATTGATACCCTCCATAGGATGGGTAAGCCACAAAAGTTCATAGCTAAGGAGGCTGGCTGTTCACAGAGTGCTGTGTCCAAGCATATCAATGGAAAGTCTAGTGGAAGGGCAAAATGTGGCAGGAGAAGATGCACCAGCAAAAGAGATGACCGTGAGCTTCAGCGGATTATCAAACAGAGAAGATTCAAGAATCTGTCAGAGATCCAGAAAGAGTGGAATGAGGCGGGAGTCACAGCTTCAAAAACCGCCACATTCAGACACATCCGGGAGATGGGCTACAACTGTCGGGCTCCTCTGGTCAAGCCACTTCTGTGCCTGAGCCAACGTAGGAAACGTCTCAACTGGGCCAAGGAGAAGGACTCGACTGTTGGCCAGTGGTCCAAGGTCCTCTTTTCCGATGAAAGTTAAGTGTGCCTTTCAGGAAGATGGATGAGGAACAGAACCCAAGCTGCTTGAGGTCCAGTTTGAAATATCCACAGTCAGTCATGATTTGGGGTGCAATGTCTGGTGCAGGTGTTGGTAAACTCTGCTTTCTTAAATCCAAAGTCACCACAACCGTCTACCAGAATGTTTTAGAGGACTTCATGATTCCTTCTGCTGAGGATCTGTACGGAAATGCAGATTTCATCTTCCAGCAGGACCTGGCCCCTGCCCATACGGCCAGAAGCGCCAGAACCTGGTTTGATGCCCGTGCCATCACAGTGCTTGACTGGCCAGCCAACTAGCCAGACCTAAACCCCATTGAGAATCTATGGGGTATTATCAAGAGGAAAATGAGGGGCACCAGACCCAAAAACAAAGAGCTGACAGCAAGCATCAAGGAAATCTGGGCTTCTGTAACTCCCAGGCAATGCCATAGGCTGATTGCCTCAATGCCACGGTGCATCGAGGCAGTGATTAAGGCAAAGGGATTCCCAACCAAGTATAGAAGATTGACATATCGTTTTGAAAGTACCATATTTTGATTGATTTGATGTGATCCTAATTTCTTTCTTTTTTTCCCTGCAAAAACTGAGTAGTAAATGGTGATTTCTTCACAGTATTCTAATTTTTTTAATTCCTATTCTTGTGGGTTTTAGGAGCTGGAAGCCCAAATTATATAAAAATAAATAACTACTTGAAATCGTTTTTTGTCAGCACAAACTTTGACCACCACATTTACTGTTTGATATACCAACAAAGCACTTGAGCCCTCATGGCTAGACACTACATGCAACAAGGAGGAAGACTCTGCTGAATAGAAGGCAGTGCTTATTTATTATGTCATTTGTCTTTGTTGAACTACTTAAATGCATTTTTGACTTTTTCATCAGACAAGAGCAAAGATGATGCCATGAACGAGTACATCAAGCTGGTGGAGGAGCTGAAGAAGAAGTACGGAACCTAAAGCCACATGATTAAAATCAAGTGGCTGGCACAGCTGCTGGATGGACTGAGACCATCACCAGTCATCCTTCTGCCCTGACACTGTGAAACACCTGAAAATGCCAACAGTGTGTTCTTACGCACCCGACTTGAGTGCCTGGTGGACTGCTAGTGGTTCCAGTGAGATTAAGGTGGCCTGAGTAACTACTTATGCACATTCAGAAGCTTTCCTCTGCCAGTCCACCATCATGTTTTAGTCTTTTCAGCATCATCATGTATGTGAAAAAACACAGTTTCAATATAAAATCCAGTCTTCTCGAAGTGCTGTGTTCGCTGTACTTGTTTTTACTGTGACCCCACATTGTACACAACTCAATCAGTATTTACCATTTCAAAAAAAAATCTGTCAAATTGAAGATTGTCAGGCATGGGGCATTCTATGAATTGCAGCGACATGACTGAGTTTTTTCCCCTCCATTAATCCTTTGATCATGACCATATTTTTCTTGTGGCTCCACCATTAGGGTGTGGACAGAGCTATCTAACTGTATGCAGAACTAGTTAATACACTAGTATCAGATAATACTCTACTTGGATGGACTCTGATTTATATCCAGGTATCCTTACAATGTATTGGTATTTTTACTTCAGTGAAGGATCTAAATACTTTTGATTCATGAAGTGAAATAGCAGTTAAAAGTCATTCAAGAAGTTTT
>NW_007578886.1:131386-132697 GCF_000690725.1 Stegastes partitus | reverse complement strand
ACTGGCGGCCATCTTGATTCGGTACTCTCGTTCACTGTACGTTGTGTTGTAGTGGTGCATGTACTTTTTAAATTACCATAACTTGCTCAGTTTTCTGCCGATTTTCAAATGGTTTGGTTTGTTCTAAGTAAGGATTAAACAACGAGGAGCCGTGCATTATACAGTTTGAATGCACGCAGTGTAGTCTTAAAACACCATGACGCGAGGCGTATATGGTTTAATCAAGAGTAGTTTCACCTGGAGTTTAGTGCGTGCACCACAACTATATAAAGCCAGCATCAATGGAGCCCCGATTCGACGAGTCACCATGGCAACGGGGAAGCAGAGGGCTGTGTTTTTCACCCACTAGAGCTGGAAATCTTCATGCGCTCATACGGCGAGTTGGAACACATTTTTAAAAAGAAGTGCAACACCGCTGCAGCTGCAACACAGAAGGAGACGGCGTGGAGAACATTGCTGCTTGAGTCAATGTTTAAGTAAGTTTAAATGTCGTCCTTTAATCACATTAATATGACAGGAAAACTGCTTGAATGGCAGCCTATTAATTTATTTTATTTAGGTGCAATCTGGCGGGGGAGAAGCGCACTTGGCAGCAGCTAAGACGAAACATAAAAACATCGTTAAAGTCTAAGGTAGCAGCACAATGTCATTAACAGAATATCATTTACAATTAATTTTACTGATCTCTACATCATTCACCTGCAGTCCTGTGGAACTCCTCCTTGATGGCTCTGACAGGTTTATGTCCAGGGAAAACCACAGAGATGGTAAAAGCCGTTTCAGGGCGAGGCACACTTTGCTTGACCGCCCTGCATACAGGTGCCTTACTGCCGCACATTTCATTTTTAAAAAAAAAACATTATTGCAATCCTCCCTTACTTATAAATGAAGTCCATGCGCCGCTCCTTCTGGACAAAAACATCCATTACTTTTTTGTAAGCTGCTAAATTGCTGTCACTTACTCTGCAGCCGCGGAGTCACAAGAACGTCTGGGATCAGAGCGCCCCCTGCCATGAGGCCAGAGAACTGCCTGCCTCACCTAGAACCTCTTCTCAGCAGTTTATGATGCTCAGCACAGGAAACACGTTACACACATACAGCTGGAAACAAAAAACACTGTACATTATTATATACATCAGCTGAACTATGGAAAATCAGGTCATATATTAAATGTGTTTGAACCATTGCATTGGTGACATCCAGACAGCTACCTGTCACTGCATGGTAGCAGGTAGCGAGGGATTGCGCAATTCAAGTGAGGCTCAGCTCTGGGAAGCTGCGAAAATTCAGCAATTTTGAACTTTTAAAAAA
>NW_007578886.1:119031-130236 GCF_000690725.1 Stegastes partitus | reverse complement strand
ATGTTTTCTTCCTGATCGTGGCAGTAACACAACCGGACCATGAACTTTGTACTTACAATTGTTAACAGCTGATTTTGGGATCTGTAGCTGCTTTAAAATGGCCCATTGAAAGTAACTTTCTTGACTTGTTCTAGTTGCTACTCCTAGATTAAGGGCTTCCTTACTGCATGGCAGCCTCTCAGCTCATGGTGATGTAAAACTTGCTTTACTGTGGACAATAACACCCGTTTTTCAGCAGCTTCTAATTTATTGAAGATCAAAGGCCGGTATTACGAAGCAAGATCTGAAGTTATGGAGGTAACTTCAGATGTAACTCTGGGGTTTTGGTACTAGGACGGTGGTTCACTTGCGACTGAGGAACATCTCCATTGTAACTTCTGCTGAATGGCTAACCTGCTCCAGATAAGAGATTGGTGCATGTACAACCTATTCCCACTGACCAATCAGTTCACCTCGGAAACTGTGATCAGCAGTAGATTGTAATACTGATTTAGTACTGAACAGACACTAAGAGGGGAGGATACAAGTGATTTCAAAGTCATTTCATTGTTCTGTTCACCATTGTACAGCGATACAATCCCACAACAAAAACAGATTAAAACATTAAAGCTTTATAGCCTTATTGTTGACCTCATAAGATTGGCAATAAGCCTATTTATCAATGTGAATTATGTTTTAACATTTGTCCTTTACCTGCTTCAAAAACTGTCACAGACACAGACACCCAGACACACACAGAGCTGTTAAAATAGTCAGTACAACCATTGATAGCGTGTCAGCAATACAGCCACTGACTCTGAACATTAACTCCATTTGTGATCGCAGAAGTGTACAAGCTTCTAGGGTTTGAATATATAATTATAAATCAATTTCAAATAATTTTTTATAAACACATATTGCAGCAGTAAAAACACTGGGGAATAAGATTTTATATTCCTTTAGAATTGAATTAAAACAATGTAGTCACACAGCAGTCCAGGTACTTTACAGTTTTAATGGTAGCCCAGTGTCCTTGAACTGCTGTTCAGCTGCCCTGCAACTTCTGCATAATAAGGTTACTGGGTGGTGCGTTGGTGAATATTGTTCCCACAAAAACATGCGTTCCCCACAGCGAGTGTCGGATCACTCTGCAGCAGCCCAAGTCCTCGATCTGAAAGCCCAGGTGACGGTATCGGTCATCTGTCTCAAACAGTGTGTTGTTTGTGTACGAGCCAAAGAACTGGGGAGAAACACAGATTGATCATATAGTTGACCTGATCTCATCCATCTCCTTAACAACAGCAGAAACTTCTATATAGAAGGCATATATATGGAAGACAACCATCTGACTGAACAGTTTTGTCTTACACACTGCTAGCATCACTGTGCTAATTACACAATTGGTTTCTGACAGAGAGAATAGAGATGTGCACTGCAGCCTGCTCACATTTTGCACTTTCTATTGAACACCAAAGAACAGTTATGTAACTGCAACATTAAAACCATAACAAACTGAACATGTGTGTGCCACTCGATTACATCTTACAGAAACTTTTACACAGACAAGGTGCCTACTGGACTTTTCTTCACCGTAAAGTCAAGAGTTATGTTCCATATCACCTGCCAGTTTCACAAATACAGATTGTGACTCTAGACACAATCAAACTAATAGTGAAACATGAGCTGGAGGTCTAAATTTATCTGTTACACAAAGCTGGTTAGTTGTGCACTATGATGAATTACTCTATTCATAAAAGCAGAAAATGTCTGCCTCCTGGAGCATTTCAGTAGCTCCTCTTTTTCTGTCATTTCATGCCAGTGGGAAACAATATTTAACAGATTTCACAGATTTTTACAACGGAAACAAACTACTAAACAACTTTAACTAAGCAATGCCAAAAGATTCAGATTTGATTGGTGGGTTTGGAATTGGACTGAAAACAAAATTTAAAAATGCTTTGCAACAACACAGATGTCAGCGGTATCTTACCGCCAGGCCTGATGACGGGTCGATGAAGTCCGCCCAGAACCCCTCTCTCTGCAAAGCACAGCAGATCGCCTTTGCTCCATCAACAAACTGCACAGCAGAGAAACTACCTCAGTAAACAGCCACATGAATGTACATACCACAATTCGGGTAACTTTTTCAATTTTTTTCTTTTGTTTCTTAAAGGAAATGTAATACTGGCTTAAAACGTGACATTTGAAGAGAGGGTCATAGTCTGTTCACAGTACTGGCTGTAAATACAAATCTGTAACCTGTATCTCTTTATATGCAACTGCATATGAGCAACCCTAGTGAGGATTAAGCGGTGTATAGATAATGGATGGATAATGGATGCATATGAGCAGAACCTTGTAGGTGCTGTATACACCTCCTGCCTCCCTTCACATTCACTTAAAACCAGAAAGGGTGTCGACAAACCAGCACCAAAAATATCCCCCCGCCACAAAATAGTCGCCCTCATTGGCATTGTAAAACACAGTCAATGACTATAAAGAGTTATCAGCTTAAATAACATTATCTTCACTTGACCTGTCTCCTCTCCACCCCATGTGACTCTGTTTCACATGACAAGAGCAGAGGAGAGAGGAGAACATAAATAGTTCTGCACTTTCACAATGGAACGTAGGAGCTCATTCTTGGTCTCCTTATAGACTAATGCAGGGCCAACAGTTTCAAGGGGTGCGACTCACATGTACATATCGCCATTTTGGCTACCAAATCATGAAACCTGTGATTACAACACACAGAGGAAGTGTGACTTGAGTTTCTGCAATGTTTGCCAATATGTGGGTACTTATAATCCTGCATTAGATCTATTCTGAGTCAATGCCACAGTCTACACCATTGTGGGTACTTATTCTTGGGTGCTGTTGTCCCTGTGCAGATCATGTTGGAGCTAAAAAAGAGTGAACAACAGCCAAAAATACTGCAATGCAAAAAAAAGAGAGAAGACATCCAAACCAAGGGAGTTTACAAATGTATGCAGGCTGTTTGCATTATGAGCAAGCCAGGCACAATTAAAGCCTACTGCATTTTACATTTGTTTCACAGACTCATTATGTCTGTGCAAATCTGTGAAAATATGCAGTACTATGTTTTTTCAGCGAGAGAGAGAGAGAGAGAGAGAGAGAGAGAGAGAGAGAGAGATTTACCAGTTTAATCTCTAGAATATAAGAAGAAAATAAGAAAACACCTTGTCAAGCATCTGCTCCCTCTCCTGTTCCACCTCAGCACACCAGGATGTCATATCACTCTGCGTCTTTTGGGTCACTGTGACCACCATCATACCAGAGGATGGAGATTCTGGAAACATGGACTGGAAATCTGTTCACCACACAATCAGGAAACAGTCATTAGATTGAAACAATGTCCTCATCAGCAATAAGAGGCTAACATAATATACCATCTGGTAAACAGAAAGAGAATTAAAGGCAAGTCATGTGTACCACAAACGCACTGTGATACTTTACAAAGCTTAACTTTTAAATCAGGATGGTATGAAAAAAAGCATATGCCCCTTCATTAAAATTTGTCAAATTAAAACAATGTTATATTTATGTTGAACACATACAATGTGAGAGGAATGAAGAATCAGTACCACACCTTTCTTTAGGAGTTCAGGGCAGGACTGTATGGCACACTCCACACACGAGTTGTCAAAGTACTGTTCAGCTGCTCTGACATTCTGAGAAGAGGCTGGAATATCTTCCCCCTAAATTACAGACACAGACACACACAGACACACGTCAGAAAAGCAAGTATTACCCTTGTTAGTGTGTAAGCAATACAGCAAAATATAATCTCATTCTCAAGAGATCTACTCGCAACAAATAATACAACATGGAGTCACAGACAGACAACACTGTGGGACCTGTTCTCAACAACATAACAAAAAACTGAGTTACAGATAGGATCAACATGAAACATGACATTAGACACTAACAAGGAAGGGGTGCATGGTGTGGCTATGGAGCTCTTTGTTTTCCTTATTTAAAAAGTATATATCAGAGAAAAGGTAATTTGCACACTTGAAGGCAGTATCCTTTTGAGCTACCTGGACAGAGTGTATAAATATATGAGGAAACGAGCAGGAAGAGAATTCTGTGATGTTAATCTATATCCATTTACTATTACTGTTAAATGATTCCAAAGAGTCTACTCTACATACAGCTGAAACCAGAAGTTTACATCCACTCTATAAAAAAACATAAAATCTTTTTTTTTTCACTATCCAACATTAAATCAGACTAAACTTTTCCTGTTTTAGGTCAGTTAGGATTACCAACATTATTTCTATTTGCTCAATGCCAGAATAATGAGAGAACAGCATTGTGGAATGACATATCAATTCCTCAATTAAATATTCAAAATTAACTAATGAAGTAAGTTTTACCTTGTTGCATCACACATTCCAAGATCATAAGATGGCCAAGCTTGTAAATCTGTCAAAGTATTTAAATTCAATAGGAAATGACTAACAATAGTCCATTTTCCTGAAATCACAGGAACTAAAAATAACAATGTGTATATTTTGACGCAATGTTTCATTCCGAGGCAAAATAATTCTCACATACAAATGCAATACGAGGATTAAGCCAGCAGATGCCTCCCCTGTGATACCATCAATTGCTGTGAAACAATGGCCAATTTTCAGCAGTGAATTATTGCTGCAGAAAGACAGAGGTTGATCTCACACCATGTACACAATGTAATTCAAAATCAGGTTGCACTACAAACATAATGACAAAATTAATACTCTTTTGTCTAATCTCAGTCATGTACACACTACAAGATTTGAAAGCAACAGCACTTTGCACACAAGTATTTTAAGATTCCTGTGCCAAAGGGAGCAGTGCACGACCTCACTGGATCTAATGAGACAGACAATGTGAACACAAAGGAGACTGCAATAATAAACTGACGACACTTTGCATTGACAAACAAACAAAAGCACTTCCACCCCGGTGAAGCGCTCCGACAGGGAGGAAGTGTCCAGAACACACAGGCAGTACTTGGCTGCTGATGCTAGTCAGAATCCAAGGCTGTCTGTATGTTAAGGCTGTTTTTATGGGTTCTGTTGGTTTTTCCTAAAAACCTGTCGGATAGTAAGGTTTAGGATTGTTAAGAGTTGGATTATCGAGTCACGACTGTATACAGATATGCACATACATAAACGTATTAGACCACCACCTGATGTAAGGTTTATGCCACAGCTTCCCTAAATGAACAGCACTGGTAATCACCAAAATCATTTTCTGTAATGGTTAATATACCAGTAACCCAAATTATATTTTTAATGCTAAAATATAATTATTGTTATTCATGAATTTTCAAATTTAACATTTTACAAAAAACAGTAAAGCACATTATTATTATTTCTTGATAAGATGTCACATTATAGTTATTTACTTCCATTCCTAAACAGAAAAATTAGTTTTAGTGGTTGAATGTGATGCTTGATTCATTTCTGACTTCTCAGAGAAGCCCAGCGGCTCTGATTTGGGTATAAAAAGATGAATTCAGTTTGAAATTCCTCATTCCTCTTCAAAATGGTAAAACGTGGAGAGCTGAGTGTCGTTAAAGCACTTCATGATGCTGGATGGTCTCTGAGACAAACAGGGAAAGACAGAAAGTGTTCTCACAGTGTGGTCAGGTATGATCTGGAGTCAATTAACGAGACTGGCTCTTAGAAAATGCTCCAAGGAAGAAGCAGGAAACCAAAGTCTACTGAAGCAGATGTCGACACCTCAAGACTTGAAGGACTAGAGACAGAAGGAAGACCACTGCTGATCTTCAGGCAGAGATGATTCTAGATCAGAGTCTGAGAAGGTCTCCAGAGGGACCATAAGAAACGACTGATGGAACAAGGCTTAGAGGGAAGAAGAGCTGCTAAGAAGCCTTTATTGAGGCCTGCAAACATCCAGAAACACCTCAGATTTGCCAGCGAGCACAAACATTGGACTGTTGATGACTGGAAGAAGGTCCTCTGGATGGACGAGTCCACGTTTGAACTCTTCAGTCAGCATCGTCGTGTTTCTGTCCTCAGAAAAGCTGGAGAACGTTTTGATGCCAGATGCACCCACAGTGGAACACGGTTGAGGTTCCATCATGGTATGGGCTCCATTTGTGGACATAGAGTGGACAAATTAGTGAAAATCTACGCTTTCATGAACCAGAACGTTGACCACAACATCTTAGTGCATCATGGATCCCTTCTGGACTGAACCTGATTGGTCATGGGTTTATATAGCAACCAGACAATGAGCCCAGCAGACTTCAAAGCTGTGCAGAGACCATCTGACCCAGAAAACAGAATCTGGAGTTCTGGAACTGATGGACTGGCCCAGTCAAAGTCTGGATTTGAATCCTATTGAATAAATTTGGGATGTAGTACATTCAAAGATTGATCACACAAAAGTTTAAGCTAAATCGAGCCTGTGAACAGCTAGGAACTATCTGGAATTCAGCAACAACAGATACGGTTGTCTGTGAAGCTTCTCAGTCATCCAGGTCATGGTTGTTCTGTTAGATTAATAGTAGCATTAATCATAGCATTATATCGAAGTATCTGGAATTCCCAACTAGTCAGTCAGAACTGATGAAGCCTCTTGGATGAGAGGTGGAACGTCTTCAAGGAACTCAAGCAAGTCTAGCTGCTATGATTAAACTATGCAAATAACAGAGACTGTCGAAGAGTTCATAAAACAAAATCCCAGCAAGAATGCAGCTGTTATCAAGGCCAGAGGAGGCCATACAAGATATGAAGGTTCTGGGTTATTATGTGTGAAAAGGGACTGTTAAGTTGTTTCAGTTTGTTATTTGTCAAATAAATAACAACAACAATTTTAGTTTTAAACAAATTTTTGAAAGATTTCTAAAACAAAATTTTCTCATTTTTATGAACGGTGGTCTGATAAATGTGTTCAATACTATGTACACTACCGTTCAAAAGTTTGGGGTCACATTGAAATTTCCTTGTTTTTGAAGGAAAAGCACTGTACTTTTCAATGAAGATAACTTTAAACTAGTCTTAACTTTAAAGAAATACACTCTATACATTGCTAATGTGGTAAATGACTATTATAGCTGCAAATGTCTGGTTTTTGGTGCAATACAGTACATAGGTGTATAGAGGCCCATTTCCAGCAACTATCACTCCAGTGTTCTAATGGTACAATGTGTTTGCTCATTGGCTCAGAAGGCTAATTGATGATNGTACGCAAGAAGTGCCCATCCAACCAATCCAACTTGTGGGAGCTGCTTCTAGAAGCGTGGGGTGCAATTTCTCCAGATTACCTCAACAAATTAACAGCTAGAATGCCAAAGGTCTGCAATGCTGTAATTGCTGCAAATGGAGGATTCTTTGACGAAAGCAAAGTTTGATGTAAAAAATTTTTTTATTTCAAATACAAATCATTATTTCTAACCTTGTCAATGTCTTGACTCTATTTTCTATTCATTTCACAACGTATGGTGGTGAATAAGTGTGACTTTTCATGGAAAACACAAAATTGTTTGGGTGACCCCAAACTTTTGAACGGTAGTGTATACATATATAATTCTAATAATGGTGATGAGACAATATTGTTAAACATTAGCTTCTACAGTAATATACAGTAGAATTGTATTCAGTATTTTTTTTCACTATTTTCTGTCTTTTGCCACCTTAGTTTCTCACTCTGCTTGAGGTTAAAGAGAGGAATAAAAGTGGTTGTGTGTGCATTACATGCATCTGACTAACACAAAGTGACGTATTGTTGCTCTGGAGGTTGATATCCAGTTTCTTTAACATTGATTTATTTGGACCAGTACTTGTTGTCGCCTAATATACAAAATATCACAACTTTTACCAATCGACATGCGCTTTTGTCCAGGCCATTTTATAAAACATGATATTGTGTTCCTCTTTCACTGTCACAGTTTTCCTGTTCTCAGAAAAAGAACTTGTGTTAAAATTATTAGACTTACAAAGAACTCTCCCATGAACTGAGCCAGTATGAACTCATGTCTGTCATTGCTGGATGGAGCAGACAGCACATCAGGGACCATCTTGTGTGGCAGGCTCTTCTTCTGCTCTGCCAGTCCTTCCAGGTGGCAGCCAAAACCCATATTACCAGGCAGTTGGAAGCGCTGGTCCTGGGGCCCAAAAGGCCCCATGCTCTCATCAGGCCACACTGTCTGCAGTCCTGAACCACAGCAACGTGATAGGAAAAGAGCATGATCCATGAAAATGTATATTGCACAAAAAAACAAAACAAAAAAACCCCAATCTTGGCTTATACCAAAATCAGTAATCAGAGGAGACTGTACTATTCTCAAACACATCCCCACCCTTATGCCTCAACAGTATAACAAGACACACACTGTGATCATCTTATTTTACATTTTATAATCAGGTCCTGCTACCCAGTATTACGGTGTAAAACACTAAGATATATGCCATACCCATGTCAGAGTCCGTGATGGCTAAGTGGGACTCATCAGAGCCAGAGGATTCGGCTGCAGAGAAGGCTCTGGCTCCCAGCACACGATGCACCAACACATGGAGCCCTGGGAGGTAAGTCACCAGTCTGGTTCTGCTGCACAGCACCTGTACACAAAAACAAATCAAACACGCTTAAACATATACATACAGACCGTGTATATCATGGCAGCATTGAGTTTTTAAGGGCCCCTTAAGCTTTGAATTTTCTACGACGGGATCATACAGCACAACTGTCTACATTAGTCTACATTTCTGTTGTTCAGCCTCATAAAAGTCAGGTGAACACAACAAAAACACATTTTAGTATGACATTTCAGAATAACAGTATAATAGTAGAGAAACATCAGTGTGCAGTATATGCAACAATTCCAATTAAAACTGCACATGAGAACCCTTATAAAGAAGAAAGTGATTATAGGACTGTTGTATTAAACATCAAAATACACAAATGTGACCAATGTGTCCAATACGAGGTCGATTAAGTGTGTTCTATTTGTCTAATTGTAACAGGAAACACCGACTCCCACCCCCACACATACACTGTCCTGGTGGTGGCTACTGCATTCTGTTTAGAATGACACAGTCAGAAAAGTGTAGACTCAGACATATGAACAGGTGGTGTACAGGTAACGGATGGATCACTTACACTGGTCATGACACAGGTGTGTCTGTTTAAATCCAGTGTCCGGTGACGTTTCTGGAAGAGCAGATGATGATGTGATCAGAGCCATTTCTTAACACGTCCGCTGATGTTACAGTCTCAACAAGCAAAAAGACCAATATCCCAAACACAAAAAGTGGTGTCGTTTAGCCCACTTGGATTTGACGTTCATTAAGCCTCCGTAACGGAGCACACCTGGATCCTCTGACTAACAGGACTCTCAACCAAGCCTTTAAATACAGCTGACAACGTGTGGTCAAGCCCTCTTGTGTGCGAGCTGACACCTGCCAGGAGACTCTTCTAAGTCACGGAGGACATGAGCTAACACAAGCAGCAAAACACAACTTACCGAATGTCCCCGAGTTCAAGTTGCCGGACTGCAGCAGTTGGCGGACTGCAGATACTGTCTTACAGACACGTCCAGCCGATGTTTGCTTTGTGGTAGTTTTATTTCTTGAACAGATGTTAATGAAGACCGAACTCATTAAAAAGTACAATTAGCACAACAGTAGCTACGGCAGCTCCGAGAGCCAGAATCACCTTGAATTTGCGCATGTGCCGTTGTTGTAGAGGCACGTCTGCTTTTTGAAACTGCTTCAGTGCTCATTACTGCCGCCCACTGGTGTGGAGCCGAGATTTATTATTATTATTACGGTCCGAGGACCGCTGCTTGCTACAGCAAGCTATTGTTCCTGCTTCGTTACTTTCTTTCTTCTTATTTTCCTGACGAACGCGAAACCCTTAATTTGACCCCCTAAACACGCTCAAAAACTCACCAAAATCGACATGTACAGCCGATGGTGACTAACCGATCGGTTAGTCACCATCGGCTGTACACTACTTTTTACGGTGCATTGTGGGATATTTTGAGTGCACTATATAGTGGATGAAATTTACCGCTGGGAATTCGAACAACGCTACAAAATGGTGTGCACCCTATATAGTGCACTATGTAGGGCATAGGGAGTGACTTTGGACACAGCCGTTATCTGCAGTGTGGGAGGAAGTGTTTTAAGATATTTTGCAGAGGTCATGTCTTTAAGTAAAAGTAAAAATATACTAAAATACTAAATTAGTGACTCAACATGCAGAATGGCAAATTTAATTAACTGAATTGAGTATTTACTGATTATATTTCAGTCTGTATTCAATTACTCCCTAATAATCTAAAATAAATGTAGAGCAGTAAAAAGCAAGGGGAAAATTAACTGAACATAGGCGAAGGGAGGGGAGGGGCCCCAGGTGGAATCTGATTGGCCCCCCTCGCGCCCCCCATCTGCTAACATCAAATGAAGACACTTTACACAGAGATGTTTTGGGAGCAGCCAGGGTATTCCCAATCCCAAGTTTGAGTTACAACTGAATGGTGCCATTTAGTCTCTGTTACAGCAGCAGCCAGGGCTGTTTGAAATGTCAGAAAGAGGTGCAGCCAGCATGGTTAGTTATCATAGACTATGTTAGTTATCTTAACCCTATTCAGGACCTTCATGTTGCCATACGTAGAAGGTTATTGGGGGTACGTTGGAAGAAAGAATATGTCCAAAATAATTGTTGGTATTCATTATAGACTTTTATACTATGTTAACTACACAAAATCAAAATCACCCCTCCCTCTCCAGTGAACATCCAGGGCATGGACATTGAGATAGTGTACTCCTACAAGTACCTGGGTGTTCACCTGAGCAAAAACCTGGACTGGACTGTTAACAAAAAGGCTGGCTCTGTACAAAAAGGGTCAGAGCAGACTCCACCTGCTGCGCAGACTGAGGTCCTTCGGTGTACAGGAAGGCCTCCTGAGGACCTTTTATGACTCGGTGGTGGCGTCAGCCATTTTTTATGGTGTGGTCTGCTGGAGCAGCAGCATCACGGCAGCCGAGAGGAAGAGTCTGAACAAGCTGGTGAAGAAGGCCGGCTCCGTCCTGGGCTGCAGTCTCGATCCTGTGGAGGTCGTAGGTGACAGGAGGATGACGACAAAGCTGTCATCATACATGGACATTACCTCCCACCCTCTGCATGGGACTGTTAAAGCCCTGGAAAGTTCCATCAGTGCCAGGCTTCTTCATCCACGCTGTT
>NW_007578886.1:107160-118361 GCF_000690725.1 Stegastes partitus | reverse complement strand
GCCCATCATCAGCACCAGGTGAAACACAGAGCAGGACAGACAGGCATACCTCAGAGCAAATTAAGACCAACATTGTTAATATAAAAGAGGAGAGCATTGTGTTTATGTGTGTATTTACATGTATGTATCATTTTAATTCACCTTGAGCCATCAGGCTGTTATTTTAACAATAGTCTTCACTGTGAATCACTTTGAGTGTCAGGAGTTGCTTTTGAAAGAAGCAATTATTGTACATTCCATATTGTACAAGTATGTTCTGACCAGAAACCTTTTCCAGATCATGTTTATTTTGTTAGATCTATGTAATTAGGTTAGGTCTATATTTAGTCATACAATGTGAGTACAAGTAAAAAACACTTCTCGAGAAATTGCTATAGGCTACATCTACGAACAACGCAGTAATAACCCAAAATATAGCATTAGCGCCCTATTGGCCCCCCCTAAAAATAAAACCTAGAATCGCCACTGGTTATGGAATGTAGTTTGAAGGTTAGAAAATGCCAGTTGTCTCTATTTAAAATTCAATTTGATGAAATTAAGGTGGCCATAAAGTGACTGGGTATGAATACTTTCTGAAGCAACTAAATATACTGAGTGTTTTGTGCCGTGGTATCCACTCTCATTCAATAAAACACAACTCCTGTGATTGATTCAGCTTTCAGATCTTTTTAATGAAGGCAAGTATAGAAGAGAAAAGATTTTCCAACAGTTAAAGTTCAAATGGTCTATTATTGACCCAGAATATTGTTAGGCAGAATTTAACACTGGGCTAGAGGCTGTACAGATGAGACAGCAGTGTTTACTCTATACTGATCTGTGGACATTTAAATCTTATCCATAAGGAAATTGCAAATAAGTAGCCATCAGCTTTTGAAGTGAGAGTAATTAGGTCACTTGAATCATTTTATGTCATCTGAATAAAAAGGGTGACTATATGGTTCAAATGTGAGTTTCTCAAACTATGCTTTAACAAAGGACCAGGGATCTACATGTGACATTATTTTCCAGGTGTTGAGAGTATATGCACAGTTGTATACATATACACACTGTATGTTTCAGGATTAGTTGTGTGAAATACAGACTAGTTATTAAGTGCTAAACAGAAGGCCTTTAATTTACCGCTTAACACCATCCAAATGCCCCTCACTATCTAATTTGAAAACAAAGAAATCACATTCATATCCTCAGCAGAACACACAGAAAAATATACTTCAACTGGCTCTCAGCAAGACAAAAAAAAGAATTTTCTAAAATAAATTTCACTTCAATTTGGCCATGACAAAACACATACATGATTCTTTGAAATAACCCGAAAAATGATAAGACGTTTTCCTATTTCTAACAAGCATAGTGGGATAGGGTAGAGCTCGTCTTACTTTTCTCACATGTATGAGCTTGGTACTCCAGCTGGTTAAAGTCAGCTGTCTATTTCTGCTGTGTCCTCACAAAAAAAGGCTTGCAGAGCCTTCCCCCTGTGGATGTACTTGAGGGTCTCTATTTCACCGCCACTGTTGCTGGGCTTTTGAAAATGGATCTCCAGGTGGTCCTGCAGGTCCTCCTCATCCACCATGTCCTCAATGTCATCTAGCAGGATGGTTCGCTTGGGACAGCCACAAAAGGTCTGAAATCAACCCAAAAGATCAGCCTTATTGTCACTCTGCAGTGCTGCACAACTTGTCTCATCTTCAGTCATATTGAATTTTTGAAAATTAAATTAGGTGCAATGTCTGCTTGAAAAAAGTTTGGTCTATGATAAAAACTGCAGAGAGCTCAAAAGCCTTGATTTGTGTGCCAGAGGTACACATACAGTACCAGTCAGAAGTTTGGACACACCTTCTCATTCAGTGGGTTTTAATTATTTTGATGACTTTCTACAAAGTAGATTAATACTAAAGACATCAAAACTCTGAAAAAATACATCTGGACCTATGTTGTAAACAAACAAGTATTTAAAAAAAACAGAATATGTTTTATATTTTAGATTCATTAAGTAGGGCTGCAAGGTGATGCAGTTAGTAGCACTGTTGCCTCGCAGCAAGAAGGTCGCCGGTTCGCATCGTGGTGGGGGCACCGGGATCTTTCTGCGTGGAGCTCGCGTGTTCTCCCCATGCAGCGTGGGTTCTCTCCGGGTTCTCCGGCTTCCTCTCACACAGTCCAAAAACATGTTGAGGTAATTGGTGATTCTAAATTGTCTGTAGGTGTGAATGTGAATGTGCTTGGTTGTCTGTCTCTAAGTGTAGCCCTGGGATAGACTGGCGACCTGTCCAGGGTGTCCCCTGCCTTCGCCCTAAGTCAGCTGGGATAGGCCCAGCTCCCCCGCGACCCTCGTGAGGATTAAGCGGTGTATAGATAATGGATAGATGGATGGATTCATTAAGTACCTCCCTTTTGCTTTGATGAAAGCTTTGCACACTCTTGGCATTATCTCAGTCAGCTTCATGAGCTCGTCTCCTGGATGGTTTTGAATGAACAGCTGTGCCTCGTCAAGAGTCAGTTTGCGGAGTTAGTTGCTTTCTTCATGTGTTTGAGACCATCAGTTGTGTTGTGCAGCAGTAGGGTTAGTACACAGTGGACAGTCCTATTTGACTACTGTTGTAGTCCATAGTATGGCAGGAACCACTCAACTCAGAAAAGAGAAACGATTGTCCATCACTAAGACATGAATGTCAGTCGATCTGGAAAATTTCAAGAACTTTGAATGTGTCCTCAAGTGCAGTTGTAAACACTAGGGCCCGACCGATTTATTGGTTGACCGATTAAATTGGCCGATTATAGCCCATTTTCAAAATACTCATAATCGGCTGGAATATTGCCAATTAAAAGCCGATATATTCTTAATTTCTCACAAAACAGTAAATGCTGTTATGTGTCACAGTCGCTTTCGTACATTCATTTTGTACAATTTGATTTAGTAAAAAGACAAATATTCTCCAAGGCAAAGGCATTTAAAACACTCAGCAACACCATGAAAAGCTCAGTTTTTGCTTGTTGTAAACAAGTCAGCCTTGGACATGGAGATGAGGAAGAGTTAAGATAGCTGACGACCGTCCAGCGGTGAGATCACTCACTCTGCCGCAAAGTCTGAAACCATAGTAGTGCATAGAGCCTCACTCTGACAGAGAACTACTAAAAACAGCTTTTGAAACTTTCTATCCAACCTTTTAACTAACTTATTCAACTTACATTTTTATTAACTTATTCTCATCAACTTTAAAGACAGCTCAGTCTTTGAGAGTCCAGAACATCAGAGGGCTGCATCAATAAAGTTCTGCAGTGACTTCACTCATTATGCTGCTTGTATACAGCAGACACCTACAGTCTAAATCTAAAGATAAAGCCATCAGTACAGCTGGTAGCTATATTCATGCTCCATAGAAAGAAAAATGCACAACGCAAATTTAAAATAAAAGACCCCACATTACAGACATATTTGTTCTGAAAACCTTTTTTTTACTGATGCACATTATGTTTAATGCTTTGTTGCATGTTTTTGTACTTGAAAATTCCTCTCTGTTGCAAACTTAAACAAATACTAAAGGACAAAGTGTAAAACAGTAAAAATGTTTTCCTGTGATTCATATGTTTGTTCTTGTAAGCATTAAGGGACCAAAAAAGAAGCTATTTATTCACTATATATATATATTTTTTTAATTAATCGGCCGATTAATCGGTTATCAGTTTTTTTTTTTTGTTTTTTTTTTGCCAAATATTGGAATCAGCATTGGCCTCAAAAAATCCATATCGGTTGGGCCCTCGTAAAAACCATCAAACACTCTGATGAGACTGGTTCTGATGAGCAGCGTCCCAGGAAAGGAAGAACAAGAGTTAGCTCTGCTGCAGAGAGAAGTTCATTCAGAGTCACCAGCCTCAGAAACCACAAATGAACAGCATCTCAGATTAGAGCCCTCAGGTTTTTCACAGAGTTCAAGTAGCAGTCAAATCTCGTGCCTTCATGGCGGAATCGCTGCAAAGAAGCCACAACTGAGGATGAACAACAAGAAGAAGAGAACTGTTTGAGCCAAGAAACACAAGAAACGGACATTAGACCAGTGGAAATCTGTACTTTGGTCTGAAGAGTGCAAATTTGAGATTTTTGGTTCCAGCCACTGTGTCTTTGTGAGACCAGAGAAGGTGAGCAGATGAAGGTTTCTACATGTGTGGTTCCCACCGTGAAGCATGGAGGAGAAGGTGTGATGGTATAGGGGGGCTTTGCTCGTGACAGTGTTGGAGATTTGTTCAAAATTCAAGGCACATAAACCAATGGCTACCACAGCATCTGGTTTGTGCTTACTGGGACTATTACTTGTTTTTCAACCAGACAATTAGCCAAACACACCTCCAGGCTCTGTAAGGGCTGTCTGACCAAGAAGGAAACTGATGGAGTGTTGTGTCAGATGTCCTGGCCTCCACAACCACCCGACCTAAACCTAGTTGAGATGGTTTGGGATGAGTTGGACCACAGAGTGAAGGAAAAGCACCAACAAGTGCCCAGCACCTCTGGGAAGTCCTTCAAGACTGTTGGAAACCATCCAGGAGACGAGCTCATGAAGCTGACTGAGAGGAATGTCAAGAGTGTGCATAGCTGTCATCAAAGCAAAAGGGGGCTACTTAATGAATCTAAAATATAAAACATATTCTGGTTTGTTTAACACTTTTTTTGTTTACAACATAATTCCATCTGTGTTCTTTCATGTCTTCAGTATTAATCTACATTGTAGAAAATAATTCAAACAAATAAAAACCATTTAATGAGAAGGTGTGTCCAAACTTTTGACGGTCCTGGACCGTCAAACCCCTACAACATCATAAATTAACTTTCATGTATTTTCCTCATCTCACATCACATCATATTACACAACATAGTGAAATATATGTGAAAGTGCAGTGATATGACTCAGAAAGATCTCATTTTCATGTAATTTTGAAGTGCTGTTTGCTGCCACATTCTCTGAACCACAGAGGCCCCGTTGCACAACCCAAAGGACGAAGGATCCAAGTTTTGAAGAATTTTCTTAACAGATAATCAGCAGCCTTTTCAGCTAATAATCAATTAAACAACATCATTCCTAAGGTATTATAACATAAAATAAGTGGCTCCAACAGGTAATACCATGGCATGGGCCACTCTAAAGGTGCAGACAATTCGCAATCAGACCACAGCGATGCTGTCATACTGCACTTCAGCTTCCCTGCAAAAGGAGAGCTCTGGCTGGTAAGCATTACTGTCACAGAAGACTTTCTAATGGTGGGGCTGGAGCCTATCCCAGCCGTGTCACGGTGAAGGAAGGTCCACCTGGACAGGTAACCAGTTTATCACAGGGCTACACTTAGAGACCGACAACCAAGCACACTCACATATCATTACAGAAATATACAAATGGTTTGGGTAATTACCCATGCTATTTATTTAGGAAAGATGTGGCATAAACCTGACATTGGGTGGTGGTCTAATACATTTGTTAAGCACTGTACTTTACTAGCCAAACTTTAACAATGCTCTCTAATTGCCGACATAGAACTGCTGGTAGTCAGAGCAACTGCCTTTTCTAACAAGTTTCTTAATTGAAAAGTTTGAAGTAATCAAGCTATCAGATAAATGGAGTAAAGAGTACAATACTTCTTTAGACCGACATAGCACCCATTTGTCTGAACAGACTTGAATGTGTTCAGAAAAAGTGAGCTAATTGTGGAATTGATCGTCATGTGAGTGGCGAGAGAAGTGTCAGTGTACCTGGGGTATTAGAATCCAGCTAAGGTTTTGTGACGCTGAGACACACAGACCTCAGCACATCCTGCCTGCCGCAACTTCAAGGCATCCTTTACTTACATGGCCTGTCCGATGTGTGAACAAGAATCAGACTGATAGAGCAGTATGTGTACAGGGCTGTAAGTTTTGTCTTGTGACTTTCACTAATAAAGAATGACACAAACTGCATCAATCAGTTATTCTCAAGATTGGTCTTCAAGTTGTGGATCTGTGGTTTGCTAAAAATTCAGAGGTGAGTAACTGCTAAGTTCTGCTTTGCAGCATGCAATGTGCACAAAGGGAACATATGCCTCCCTTGGTCGACAGACCATGAATGCAGATTGGAGTACAGATGTTGTACAAACAATGAATAACTGGCAATACGGACTACATTAACTTCTGCATGGAGAACACTGCGCCCTCCAAAGTGGTACGGTGTTTTTCCAAAAACAAACCTTCAGTGACCCCTGAGACAAAAGTCCTTCTGAACAAGAAGAAGAGGGTTTTTAGATCGGGGGACAAAGAGGAGCTGAGGAGAGTGCAGAAGGAGCTCCAGCTGAAGATCAGGAAGGGGAAGGAGAGTTACAGGAGGAAGCTGGAGGAGCGGCTGGTGCAGAACCTACAATATTATATCCAGTTTTCTCACATGCAATATACCCCTTACTGTGTGCAATATATCTGCCTTTGTGCAATAATTCTCATAACCGTACCATACTTATTCTGTACCATATTTTTATTGTATTCTATTTATCTTTTATATTTTCAATTCATAGCATCCATTATATGGACCTATAGTGTGTGTGTGTGTGTGTGTAGCTCTTTCGTATTACATTTCCCAGCTCTTACTATTTATAGTTTGTTTGTTCTCTTTTCTTCCTGTCACATTTTTGTGCTTTTTCGTGCATCTATACTGCTGCAAAAATGTGAGTTTCTCCAATGGTGGTGAAAAATAAAGTGCAATCTAATGTAATCTAATCTAATACATTGAACCAGTCTCAGAGCTATAGCTCACCTGAAACTTGCGCAGCTGGTACTTGTATACAGGTCCAACCTGAACATTCACTTCAGTGTCGAGGTCGACAAGGTACCTTCCTCTTAGGGCCAGGCTCTGCACAACTACAAACATCCAAAGACAGACACATTAACACTCACACATTTCAGTATTATTACAGACTGACATACCGCCACAGCGACGGCTTGCCTTGACTCTGAGTAATCACTTGCCATTTTATTTTGTTGAGTCGTTTAGTTTCATGCCAGTTCCATGTATCACCTGTGTTCAATCAGCCAATTACTCACCTAGGTATATATACTCCCAGCAAATGCTCTCCCCCTTTCCCGATTCTCCTTGTACTCACCAGAGTTAGGCATTCCAGCCATTCCTTGTGTTAATTTTATGTCCCTTTACGTGTCACCACAACCTACATTTTATCTTTTAAAATGAAACATCACTTGGCCTTTCCATTCTCATTTTAATACAGTCATAGAACACCCATATGTGAAAATTAAATATATACTGAATTATTTCAATTAAATTTTGATTTGTACTTAAGAAACAAATACATATTTGGAAAGTGATCATGCTATTGTGGAATAAAAAGTTCACATTTAAATTACCATTTAAATAAAGGACTAAGGACACCTTTGCAGAGGGCAGCTCACCTGACTTCATCAACTCCATAACACCCTGACCCAGACCAGATCGCTGGTCTCCCACTAGTCAGTCCAGCCCAGGCCAGGTTTCATCTTTTCTTATTTATGTCTGTGTACCTAAGTCTAACTTCCGTCTGCTCTGCCTTAGTGCCTCGACCGGTCCCCAGCCTTGCCTGGAATCTCCCCTGATCACGCACTGCTGCATCGCTACTGGAATTCCTCACTTGGAACAAGTCACTCCCCAGCTAGAAATTTTGGTTCTTGGGACGTTCTTAGAATGTTGACTGGAACGTTGTTGCAATGTTTTCAGCGGAAAGTTTTCTTTGAGTTCCGAGAACATTACGGGAGAACGTTCCCTAAAAACATTCAAAAAATGTTTTGCAATAACCCTCTTAAAATGTTAACTGACAACATTGATAATAATCCATCCATTACACACTATACACTATACACAGTTTTAATTTTTTTAAACTTTTTTTTTTGTTGCTATGGCGCCATGAGAGTGGCAGCCAGTTGCAGCGGCTCCTTCCTACTTTGTGTGTTTTTAGCTATTTACTTCGATTTGTCTTGCATCTTTTTAATATTTAAATTTCACACAGCTGTACCCCATTTGTGTGGGAACAGTGGCGATGCAGATGGCATTTTTGTTGGTGTGTTCTTTGCTTTGTGCGAGTTTTTGGGGTCCGCTCTGGTGAGCCATTGAGCCATGGCTCTATTGTTTTTATACCCGCAAACAGCTGTTGGCGCTGAGCCAGGCCAAGCCACCGTTGTGAGAGAGACCGAAAATCCCCAACGAGCTGGAGGAAGAGGGGATGCAGTGCAAGAGTGAAGCGTCGGCAGAAGGGGAGACACTACAAGCTGTCCGTCCGTCCATCATCATGGGATACGTAAAGTCTCTCCCTAACGGATGGAAGAGCTAACAGCTAACAGCGCTGACCCGGCTGCAGTGGGAGTATCGGGAGTGCAACCTCATGTTGTTCACAGAGTCATGGCTGAACGAACTCACTCCAGACTTGCTCTTAACTCTGGACGGATTTCACCTGGTCAGAGCGGACCGGAGCTGGAGGGAGAGTGGTAAGAAGAAAGGCTGGGGACTCGCCATGTATGTGAATGAGAGGTGGTGTAATGCTGGCATGTTAGCATTAAAGAGCAGCGCTGCACAAAGGATGTTGACCTGCTGGCGGTTGGTTTGAGGCCGTTTGACCTGCCGAGGGAGTTTTACCACATCCTGGCGATTACAGTTTACATCCCCCCCTCGGCTGATGCTGCTGCGGCTTGTGAACTCATCCATAGTTAAGTGTCCCAGCTGCTAACATCACACCCTCAGTCTCTGATCGTCATCTCAGGAGACTTTAACCATACATCGCTCTCTACCGCTCTCCCCACATTCAGCCAGCATGCAGACTGCCAACCAGAGACGGTGGGGCCTTCGACCTGCTGTGTCACCAGTCTATCACAGGGCTACACTTAGAGACAGACAACCAAGCACACTCAAATTCACACCTACGGAATTACCAATTAACCTCAACAAGCTGGAGAACCCAGAGAGAACCCATGCTGCACGGGGAGAACATGCAAACTCCATGAAGAAAGATCCTGGATGTCTGAACTGGCGACCTTGCGATCATTGACCAACCCACTCTACCACCTGAGCCACAGCTGCCACCCTAGACCATGATGCACAAATGTGGTTGTGATGTTTTTCAGCAGGAAGTTTTCTTTGAGTTTCCAGAATGTTCTGGAATAATTTTCTCTAAAAACATTCTAAAACTGTTTTGCAATAACCCTCTTAAAATGTGAAATGACAACATTGCTAGAATAATGAACTTTTAGGAGAACCTGTAGGGAATGTTAGTCAAAGTTGTGGGAACATTCGCTGCTAGCTGGGTCAGATCTCCTGCCTGCCTCGGCCACCCTATGCCTCCACTGGATGCTACCCTCTACACATATGCCAATCACTGCCTCACAGACTACCTGTACCGAAGCTAAGTTTACCGAGCCTCTAGCCCAGTGTTCTGCTGGCTCATTTCCTCATCGCTAGCCCAGTTCTTGTTCTACTCATTGTTCCACTCTTGTAGAACAATGTGCCTTGTGATCTGGTTTCAGTTAGCTCTTGATAGAGCTTAGTGTTTTTGTGTTTTAATGTGGATGGAGATTTAAATAGTTTCGAAAAACACCTGTATGTGTATGGACTAGGGCTTAATAAATGTGGTCCAGAGAGTTGTACCTCCAGGGTGGAGAAATGTAATGTGTCCTGTTCCAGAGTTTTTATCATATTCCACTCTCTCCACCTCTCCGCCTCCTCTGCTGGGCCTGGAGAAACTAATCTCAAGACGGTCCGTCATTCTCTCATCTGGCAGGGAAGGTGGGATATTGGAAACTTTCAGCTCTTTTCTGGAAACATCAAGGTGAACCTAGATTGATGAGAACACACACTGATTACAGGAGAACACAGAAAGGACATGGAAGATCAATTACAGTGTGAACAGACCGGACACACGGACGAAGCACTATTTTTCTGTATGTCGGTACTGTGAGATATACTCTGAATTCATTCTGTTAGTGTGTTGGTGAAAATAAAAGTACATTTGATATGCTGGTTGGGACACATTTTGTGGCTGTTGTACTTTGAAAATGAGAAAAACCTTTGCATATACTTCTGCAAAATGAAAACCAGATGTTAAGAAATAACTAAATATCAAAATATTCATTTCACAAGAAGAACCATGATTAAAACTGTAAATGTCAAAAATATCAAAATCACATTAATAAAGACTAGATTAACGTTAGCGTACCTGTTTGTAAATGTTGCCTGCTGCTTTCATGTTCGCAGTTCCTTAGCTGTTTTGTTGCCCCTATTCTGATCGTAATGAACTGAGTTCATAAATCAGTTTTTACAGGAACCAGTAATGCCAGATAACATGACTGATACGTAATGTTGATAATTGTATGGAGCTCCTTAGTAACAGCAGTGCAACATGTCTAACTGTTAAACCTGCTCACAAAGAGATTCTTCAGGAGCCTGGGAAACTTACTAATCAGGAGCTGCAGTGTGTGATACCAAATACTACAGGTCATCCATATTAAAAGTGTTTCGTTCATTTGTCTACTCATCGCTCTTACACAATATTGTTTGTTTCTCCTTTGTTGGTCAATAATGCAAAATATCTGATCACGGTTCCTGTGTTGAAATATGACTTTTTAATGAGCTATAGTTTTGTTTTTGTCATGAAAAAAAAGTTGTTCATAATATCAATGATACATCATTGTTTTTGTTTTTTTTGATAAATTTAACAGAAAGCAGAAAAGCACCACAACTGTCTAAGAATATACCTCAAACTTCACAGCAGGATCCATGGTGATTCTTCTTGGTTTCACATCTAAAATGGCAGTCTCACAGGACACAGAGCACTTGGCAATCTTCAGAATCTGAGAGGCAACTGCAAGGATCAAGAACATGATAGAGAAATGTCTGTCAGTGTAATTCTACTGTGCACTCCATGTTGTGTGGTTGAATGACACTGAAGTTCACTTTACCAGACTTACTCTGATTACAGAGAGGTACAGTAAGTCAGGTATGTTGGTACAACTGCATCCCATTGGCTCCAGTAATGAAAAACACAGCACTGCCCCCTGCTGGCTGAATAGCAACATCAACCAAAATCCACTAAACAACTACTGAGGAGGCAGCTGTGTTGGGTTCTTTCACAGACAGTGAGGAGTGTTAAGAGCTTAGCTTTCAGGCCACTTATTTGAACAATAATGCTGTGGGTATTCTGGTAGATTAATCATAACAATTGGA